>NC_057794.1:439135022-439142375 GCF_018294505.1 Triticum aestivum
GGGAAAGGAAGGGGAGGGATTCGGCCTCCCCCTTCCTTCCCTCCTCCCTCCTCCTTCCTTCCCCCTCTGGAAGATATGGTAAGGGGAGAGGCCGAATTGGGAGGCAACCAAGTAGGATTCCTCCTACTTGGGGCACCCCCTTGACTGCCTCTCCTCCCCTCCAACCTATATATATATATATATATATATATGTGGGGTGGGCACCGCTAGAACACAGATCAATAGTTGTTAGCCGTGTGCGGCGCCCCCCTCCACAATTTATGCCTCCGGTCATATTCACGTAGTGCTTAGGCGAAGCCCTGAGTGGATCACTTCACCATCACCGTCACCACGCCATCGTACTGATAGAACTCTCCCTCGACACTTTGTTGGATCAAGAGTTCAAGGGACATCATCGAGCTGAACGTGTCACTACTAGGGAAAACCTTATACACAGAATCTTAGCAGCAGCGCGGTCCAGGAAGAGGCGCTACTGCTAATTAGCAGTAGCGCAGGACAAAAACACGTGCTACTGCTAACGACTTAGCAGTAAAGCGGCTCGATAGAACCATGCTGCTATTAAAATTGACCGACCATTCCCGCCACCCTAGTTTAGCAGTAGCGCGCCCGAGCTAACCGCGTTACTGGTAAAGTAATAATAGTAGCATGGTTTTTTTGCATGAGGCTACTGCTAATTTTGAAACTGGACACATGGCGGGCCCCGCTTAGCAGTAGCGCGTGTGCTAGAAGCGCGCTGCTGCTATCTTATTAGCAGTAGCGTGTTTTACGCCCAGTGCTACTGCTAAGCCGCACCATACCACCTTTAACCTCCCCCTCCCCCTCCCCCATCCTCTCTTCCTCACTTTCCCCTAGCTCCCACCTCCTCTCTCCCTCACTTTGCTTCTTCCTCACTACTTCTCCCCCATTACTCTCCTTCTTCTACCTACCTTTCTCTCTTTATCACTCCTAGCTAACTACACCACCTCCATTAATGCATCTCCTTTCTCTTTTTCCTCCCCCTTCACTAGTTGAAGTTGTCTCTTCCCAAACTAGCTA
Organism: Triticum aestivum; assembly: GCF_018294505.1. Lineage (NCBI taxonomy): Eukaryota > Viridiplantae > Streptophyta > Magnoliopsida > Poales > Poaceae > Triticum > Triticum aestivum. Next base: position 439,136,058 of record NC_057794.1, read on the forward strand.
GCTAGGTAGATGTAGAATTTAGTGAAGTGACTTATGTACCCCCTAACTAGATCTAGCCTTGTCAAGAAGAGCTTTGTCCACTTTTGATCTCCCTACTACATCATCATCTCACCGTGCTCGATCTCGAGATAGATGATTAGAAATTTATGCTTTTGCAAGAATGGAACTATGTGTATGTGTGTGCGATATGACATAATCGGGTGATATGATGGAAATTGTGTGTGTGGCATGAGTTGACGCCCAATTGTGCATGTGAGTTGCCTATGTTTTGCCGAAATGTTGATTTATTTCCATTTCGGCGAATTCCAGGCAAACTCTATATGTCCTATTTTTAGGGAAGGTCATGCCGAATTTTTGTATGACTTTGATGCATGCACACATTTTTATAATCAATTTGTTTATTATTACCGTGCAGGCGTTCATGATGGTTAGTGGAATGATGGTGGACAGGTGGTTGCGGTCGGCGGTGCAGGACATGAAAGAAAATAACCTGACAGAGGTTTCATGTCCGTGTCGGAGATGCAAAGGACAAGTTTGGCTTGACCCCTATGACAATGGCCGTGTCGAAGCACACCTGCTCATGACTAGTTTCATGGATGGCTATACTCGATGGATAATTGGAGATGAGGATGATGATGTTGAGGATGCCGATGGGGCAAGCAATGACGACACGGGCCAAGACGAAGAGATGACCGATAATGGCGGCGGGGAAGAGGCCGGACATGGCGGCGGAGAGAATGTGGACTCCACACCGTAGAGTTCGTCGGTACTAAGTTCAATGGTGTGGGACCTTCATGTTCAAGCACTGCTTCGCAAGGAGACTGATGTCGGCTAGGACTACATCAGTATTTCCCCAAAGAGGAATGGATGATGCAGCACAGCGACGGTAGGTATTTCCCTCAGTGATGAAACCAAGGTTATCGAACCAGTAGAGAACCAAGCAACACAACATAAATAGCACCTGCACACAAATAACAACCACTCGCAACCCGACGTGTTAAAGGGGTTGTCAATCCCCTTCGGGTAACGGCGCCAGAAATTGTTGCGTGGACGGGAGAAAGTTGTAATAGATTGAATAAATAGATTGCAAATAAAATAAAGTGCATCAAAGTATTTTTTATTTTTGGTTTAAGAGATCTGAAAATAAATGCAAAGGAAAAGTAGATCGCAAAGGCAAATTTATGGGAAAGAGACCCGGGGCCGTAGGTTTCACTAGTGGCTTCTCTCGAGAAAAAATAGCAAACGGTGGGTAAACAAATTATTGTTGGGCAATTGATAGAACTTAAAATAATCATGACGATATCCAAGCAATGATCATTATATAGGCATCACATTCAAGATTAGTAGACCGACTCTTGCCTGCATCTACTACTATTGCTCCACACATCGACCGCTATCCAGCATGCATCTAGTGTATTAAGTTCATGGAGAAACGGAGTAATGCAATAAGAACGATGACATGATGTAGACAAGATCTATCTTTGTAGAGATAGACCCCATCGTTTTATCCTTAGTAGCAATGATACATACGTGTCGGTTCCCCTTTTAACACTGGGATCAAGCACCGTAAGATTGAACCCACTACAAAGCAGCTCTTCCCATTGCAAGATAAATAGATCAAGTTGGCCAAAAAAAACCCAAATATCAGAGAATAAATACGAGGCTATAAGAGATCATGCATAAAAGAGACCAAAGAAACTCAAATACTTTCATGGATATAAAAATATATAACTGATCATAAACTCAAAGTTCATCAGATCCCAACAAAGACACCGCAAAAAGAGTTACATCATATGGATCTCCAAGAGACCATTGTATTGAGAATTCAGCGAGAGAGAGGAAGCCATCTAGCTACTAACTACGGACCCGAAGGTCTACAAAGAAATACTCACGCATCATCGGAGAGGCACCAATGGAGGTGGTGAACCCCATCCGAGATGGTGTCTAGATTGGATTTGGTGGTTCTAGACTCTGAGGCGGCTGGATCAATATTTCATCGACTCCCCTAGGGTTTTGGGAATATTGGGGTATTTATAGAGCAAAGAGGCAGTCCGGGGGGCACCCGAGGTGGGCACAACCCACCAGGGGCGCCTGGGCCTCCTGGCGTGCCCTTGTGGGTTGTGCTCTCCTCGGAGCACCCCCCAGGTGCAGCCAGGGCCCATTAGGTGTCTTCTGGTCCATAAAAAATCTCCGTAAAGTTTCGTCACATTTGGACTCCGTTTGGTATTTATTTTCTGCGATGTAAAAAACATGCAAAAAACAACAACTGGCACTTGGTACTATGTCAATAGGTTGGTACCAAAAAATGATATAAAATGACTCATCCAAGACTGATTATATAACAACATGGAACAATAAAAAATTTATAGATACGTTGGAGACGTATCAGCATCCCCAAGCTTAACTCCTACTCGTGCTCGAGTAGGTAAATGATAAAAACAGAATTTTTGATGCGGAATGTTGCCTAACATGTCATATCATAATCTTTTCTTTATAGCATGGACATTTGGACTTTTATAACTTTTATATTGTTCAAAGCAATAGTCTAGTTTTGACATGATAACTTAAATACTCAAGCATATCAACAAGCAACCATGTCTTCAAAATATCAACGCTAAAATAAGTTATCACTAGCACATCATGCTCAATCATTGATCCATTCATGAAACACACTCGCATATTAACTACACCCAATACTCAAGTACGATAATATTGCCTCCTAGTTGGTGCTTTTATGAGAGAAGATGGAGACTCAAATTCAAAAATAAAAATTGCATAAAGTACAAGAAAGGACCTTCGCAGAGGGAAGTAGGGATTTGTAGAGGTGCCAGAGCTCAAAGCAAAAAAATTAGAGATGAAAACATTTTAGAGGTGTATCCTTCCCACCAACGAAAATGAATTAGAGTTCCCAGGACTTTCCATGCTAGATATATCATAGGAGGTTCCCAAACAGAAAATAAAGTTTATTCCTTTTTCAACCATACTTTGACTTTCCATGGCTAGCCGTATCCAAGGTTGCCCTCCATACCAACACTTTCCAAGGAATTTATTATACGACAACATAAAGTAAATTCATTTTTCATTTAGGGACTGGGCATCCCTAATACCTTTTCCTTACCCTCGTGCAATGACAAGTGAATAAACACTCATCGTGAGAATAACACATCTAGCATGGAAAATATTAGCCACCCCTCACCGCTTCGCGAGCGAAACGAACACACAAAAGAGAAGTTTATTTTGAAAATTAGAGATGGCACATACAAATTTGCTTAGAACGGCAAAAGAATACTGCATATAAGATCTTATAGTGGACTCATGTGGCAAAATTGGTTTATAGGCTTTTGGATGCACAAGTAGAGATCATACTTAGTGCAAAATGAAGGCTAGCAAAAGATTGAGAAGCGACCAACCAAGAAACGAATAATCTCATAAGCGAGCATTAAGCATAATTAACACCGAATAATGCACCACAAGTAGGATATAATTTCATTGCATAATTCTTGACTTTCATGCTTGCATAGGGAATCACAAACCTTAACACCAATATTCTTACTAAAGCATAATTGCTCATCAACATAACTCACATATGACATCATCATATCTCAAAACTATTACTAAGAATCAAGTTTATTTTGTCCAATGATCTTCATGAAAGTTTTTATTATATCCTTCTTGGATATCTATCACTTTGGAACTAATTTTCATATGTTGCTTTTGACAAGCTTAAACAAATATAAGTGAAGATCATGAGCATAATTTTTTCTTTCTCTCAAATTAATTTAAGTTAAGCAAGAGAGAATTTCTTGAAAATTTTATTAACTCTCAAATAAATCTAAGTGAAGCAAGAGAGCATTTCTTCAAAAATACCAAAGCACACCATGCTCAAAAAGATATAAGTGAAGCACTAGAGCAAGTCCATAGCTCATAAAAATTTAAGTGAAGCATAGAGAGCAATTCTAACAAGTCATGACATAATTTTGGCTCTCTCAAATAGGTGTGTCCAGCAAGGAATAAAGACTTGAAACACAAAATAAAACAAGCAAAGACTCATATCACACAAGACCCCCAAGCAAAACACATAGTATGTGAGGAATAAAAATATAGCTTCGAGTAAAATACCGATGGTCGTTAGAAGAAAGAGGGGATGCCACTCGGGGGCATCCCCAAGCTTAGTTGCTTGCTCTCTTTTGGATAATAGCGGGGGATGCTGGGGCATCCCAGTAGCGACCAGACCTCAAACAGTCTGATCTCTGTGCTCAGGTGTCATCCCTGGATCAGTAATGCTGACACCACACAGTACATCGAAGGATTTATAGCAGAGTGGCAATCACACACTTATTACATCGTTGTCTCAAAGAGACTTATTACAATAAATATGGCTTAAGGCCATATAGTGTCGAAAGCAGTGGAAGACTTGGAAGGTAAATGGGACCATCAACTCCAACGGCATCACTGAGTATAGGGCCACGACCTAAAAGCACTTTACTCGTCGTCTAAAAAGTTTGCAACATAAGAAGTTGCAGCCCGAATACGGGTCAGCACATGGAATATGCTGGCAAGGTAACACATAGAGAGTAATGGAATGAAACAGCTATACTATATGCATATATGGCTGGTGGAAAGCTCTATGGTTACAGTTTTGCGTAAAGCTAGTTTTTCCCTATTGCAAAGGAATAAATTTATTTAACTATCATGGTGGTTGTGAAACATTGAGAATGGTTGACAGCATTCTCAATCCCAATTAGAAGTAATTAAAACCCAACAACATTAATTAGAAGTAACATGTTGAGATTCACAGGATATTCAAGTACTAGATACTCAAGTTGTCCATAACCGGGGACACGGCTAATCATGATTAGTTTGTACACTCTGCAGAGGTTTGCGCACTTTTCCCCACATGACTCGATCGCCTCTGTTTGTTTTCTCGCACTACATGGTGTTTGAGAAACGGATGACCGAGACATAGTCTTTCAGAAGCGCTAGCACCTTACATGTGGGGTAGACCGTACCACCTACAACCCCTACATCTGCTAGTCCACCCCGTAAGAGTTCGCACAACTTAGTCAACTATGCCAGAGCCCATAGTAGCATGTGGCTGCACACGGAAGTTTCTAGCATGAATTATCTTATGATCCCTTTGAGCCTGGGTGGCGGTCCAAAATAAAACAGGCAAGTCCTGATAGACATCAGGTGCCTCAATCCACCCAGATGTGTGTTTAAGTTGCCACCTTAGATAAACCATTAAAATTATCAACTCACATCTGTCATGGATTTCACTCACCCAATCCACGTCTACTAGCATAGCATGGCATAATAAACAAACGCAGAAGTAACTCCCAAAGGTTTGATAATAAACAGGTAATAGGTACTACCTCATCTACTTCCCATCCCACAATTTAATTAGATCCTAATCATGCAATGTGAAAGGATTGATCTAATGCAATAAAACTGGGTTGTAGAAAAGGTATGATCAAAGTGTTACTTGCCTTGCTGATGATCCGCGAGACCTAGGGTTTCGAAGTAACAAGCGGCGCAATCCGGGTGATCTATCACAGACAAACAACAAGCATACAATAAGTACTCATCTAATGCACAGGTAAAACTCGAACAAGAGAACGAACCAGAAAGTTCAATTTAAGAACTCCGGTTGCAAAGAACCGAATAGACGATGGAAAAACAAACGGCGGAAGAAAACAACTCGGTTCTAGCAAGTTGAAACTAGGTCAATTTTTACCGGGGCAAAAACTTGTTCAAGTTGATTAGACGGAACGGCGGTTTCGCAATGAAACTCCAGGCGCTTGAATCACCTGATTCCGATAAACGAGCGAGAAGAAAGACTAGAACAAAGATCGGATCTGAGATCACGATCGCGGAATAAATCCGACGAAAAGAAAAAGAAGAACGATTAAACGAACGGGCGTCGTTAACCGGGGAAAAATCGATGATCACGTTCATTGAGACGAACGGTCCGAAAAAAGAACGAAAACCGATCTAGGGTTTTCGGAGAAAAAGACCGAAACGAAAAACCGATCTAGAAACCGGAACGGTTTAGAAAAGAACCGGAAAGAAAATGAATCGGAAGAGAAGAAAAGAATCGGAACGGTTTATAAGAAAAACTGAACCGAGGAAGAAAAAGAGACGAGGCGCGGGGCAACCTTGGCGAGGGGCTCCGGCGGACGGCGGCGTAGGGCGGCGGCAGCGTGGGCAAGGTGCGGCGGCGGCGGTGGTGAGGGGCGGCGCGGCTAAGGCAGCGGCGGTGGTGGTGAGGGGCGCGGGGTGGTGCGGGGCTTGGGGAGGAGAGGGCTTTTGATTTGATGT
>NC_057794.1:439142599-439149732 GCF_018294505.1 Triticum aestivum
GGGGGGGGTGTGGGGGTATTTATATAGGTGAGGGGAGAGGAGACTTGGGGTAGGGGACAAGAAATAGACTAGGAATAGGAAAACAAAACAAAGGAAAGGGGAGGGGCTAACCGACCTAAGTCCCGCTGGGACTCGGCCAGGGAGCGGCGGCGGCTGCCTGGGCGCCTGGCACATGCGCTGCGCGCGAGGGAAGGGGCCGGCTGGCTGGGCCTTTGGCCTGGCTGGCTTGGCGGGAGGCTCCTTTTTTTTAAATCGGTTCCGCGCAGAAAAACAAAAAGAAAAATCTAAACGAACTCCGAAAAATCTAAAGTAAATTTTCCCCGACTCCTAAAAATGAGCCGAACAAAATGAACTTTTCTCCGGGCCTAAAATGCAATTTTGAAAACGCGCATTTTTCCCTATCCAAATAAAACGAAAATAAAACTCCGGCAAAAACCAAAATTGATCTATTTATTAAATCTTCATTTTTCCTAAATTTGGGAAAGTCATATTATTCCCTCTCTCATATATTTTGACACCGGAAAATAATTGAAGATGAAATAAATAAATCAAATGATCCTCTTTTCAAAATTTGAGAGAACTCAAATATGAAAATAACGAAATCTCCAACTCTCTCCGAGGGTCCTTGAGTTGCGTGAAATTTCTAGGATCAACCAAAATGCAAGAAATTATGATATGCATGATGATCTATGTATAACATTCCAAATTGCAAATTTGGGATGTTACAAACCTACCCCCCTTAAGATGAATCTCGCCCTCGAGATTCGGGTTGGCTAGAAAATAGGTGAGGGTGGTCTTTGAGAAAATCTTCTTCTCTCTCCCAGGTGGCTTCATCCTCTGAATGGTGGTTCCACTGAACTTTGCAAAACTTGATAACCTTGCTGCGAGTAACTCTGCTGGCAGAATCGAGAATCTTAACTGGCTTCTCCTCATATGTTAGGTCATCCTTCAACTGAATCGCTTCAAGCGGCACGGTATCTCTTAGCGGTACTTCCGCCATCTCGGCATGACATTTCTTCAGCTGAGAAACATGGAATACGTCATGAACTCCTGACAGTCCCTTTGGTAATTCCAACTTATAAGCGACTTCTCCCATACGTTGCAAGATCTTATACGGTCCAACGAAACGCGGTGCTAATTTTCCCTTAACTCCAAAGCGCTTAACTCCTCGAAGTGGGGATACTCGAAGATAAACTCTGTCTCCGGTTTCGTAAACTGTCTCCTTGCGTTTAGAATCTGCGTAGCTCTTCTGCCTGGACTGGGCTACCTTGAGCCTATCGCGAATCAACTTAACTTTCTGTTCAGACTCCTTAATCAAATCTGGTCCAAAGAATTGACGGTCTCCAACTTCGTCCCATGACAACGGTGTCCTACACCTCCTTCCGTATAAAGCTTCGAAAGGTGCCATCTTCAAACTGGTTTGGTAACTGTTGTTATAAGAAAACTCCACATACGGCAAGTTATCGTCCCAACTAGATCCATAATCTAGTGCACAAGCTCTCAGCATATCTTCCAAAATCTGATTGACTCTCTCGGTCTGTCCATCTGTCTGCGGATGAAAAGCTGTGCTGAACTCTAGTCTGGTTCCTAAAGTTTCATGCAACTCATTCCATGCAAACAAATGATCCTAGTCATGTATATCTTCGCCAACTTAGCACTGGTGTAAGTGGTCTTGACTGGGATAAAATGTGCTACCTTCGTCAAACGATCAACTACTACCCATATCGAGTCATGGCCTGCTTTCGTCCTGGGTAGTCCTGTGATAAAATCCATGCCTATCTTATCCCACTTCCATTCGGGTATCAGCAATGGTTGTAACAATCCTGCTGGCTTCTGATGCTCTGCCTTTACTCTCTGACATACGTCACAAACTGCTACATATGCTGCAATATCCTTCTTCATTCCGGTCCACCAGAATGTTTCCTTCAAATCCAAATACATCTTGGTATTCCCTGGGTGAATCGAATACGGTGAATCATGTGCCTCTTGCAAAATCAACTTCCTGATCTCCGGGTCTTTTGGCACATAAACATGGTCCTCAAACCATAGGGTATCGTGCTCATCCTCACGAAATCCCTTTGCTTTTCCTTTGCTCATTTTCTCTTTTATAGCAGCAATCTCCTTGTCAGATTTCTAAGCTTCTCTGATCTTATCCATCAATGTTGACTAAATCTCCAATGCTGCTACATAGCCTCTCGGAACTATTTCCAAACATAGCTCACGAAGGTTTTCTGCTAACTCCTTTGGTATTTTCCCTGTCATTAGAGTATTGACATGGCTCTTACGGCTCAATGCGTCAGCTACTACATTAGCTTTTCCAGGATGGTAATGCAATCTCATGTCATAATCCTTGATGAGCTCCAACCATCTCCTTTGTCGGAGGTTCAACTCCTTCTGAGTGAAAATGTACTTCAAACTCTTGTGATCCGTATACACTTCACAATGATTTCCAATAAGGAAATGTCTCCACGTCTTCAATGCATGCACTACGGCTGCTAACTCTAAATCATGCGTGGCATAATTCAACTCATGAGGCTTTAGTTGCCATGAAGCATACGAAACAACTCTTCCTTCCTGCATAAGCACTTCTCCAAGTCCTCGACGTGAAGCGTCGCAATACACCTCATAATCCTTGGTCTGATCTGGCAAGATTAATACTGGTGAGGTGACCAAACGTTTCTTCAACTCCTGGAAACTAGCCTCACACTCCTCAGTCCAGTTGAACTTAGTATCCTTCTTCAACAACTCCGTCATAGGCTTTGCAATCTTTGAGAAATTCTCAATAAATCTCCGGTAGTATCCTGCGAGTCCAAGAAAACTCCGGATCTCTCCAACTGTTGTTGGTGCTTCCCATTCTGTTACGGTCTCAACCTTAGTGGGGTCAACTGTTATACCTTCTCCGGATATAACGTGTCCGAGGAATCCTACTTCCTTCAACCAAAACTCACATTTGCTGAATTTAGCATATAACTGGTGTTCCCTTAGTTTCTCCATAACCAAACGCAAATGTTCCTTATGCTCCTCTTCATTCTTTGAGTAAACCAGGATGTCATCAATGAACACTACGATGAACTTATCCAAAAACTCCATAAACACTTTGTTCATCAGGTTCATGAAATAGGCAGGTGCGTTAGTCAATCCAAATGACATAACGGTATACTCATACAGTCCATATCTCGTGGTGAATGCTGTCTTAGGTATGTCCTGCTCTCGAATCTTCAATTGATGGTACCCTGATCGCAAATCGATCTTGGAAAACACTTTAGCTCCTTGCAATCGATCAAACAGATCGTTGATCATTGGCAATGGGTACTTATTCTTGATGGTTACTTCATTCAATCCCCGATAATCTACAACCATCCTTAATGATCCATCCTTCTTTTCCACTAGAAGTACGGGTGATCCCCAAGGCGATGAACTTGGGCGAATGTAACCTTTATCCAATAACTCCTTAATCTGATTCTTAATTTCCACCAAATCCTTTGCTGGCATCCGGTACAGTCGCTTCGATATTGGGCCTGTACCTGGCAATAACTCAATCAAAAACTCAATGTCTCTATCCGGTGGCATGACTGGCAATTCCTCTGGAAATACATCAGGAAAATCCTTTACCACTGGTACCTCTTCTTGCACAACTCCTGTTAGGCAGTTTACTTGTGTCCTGTTTGGCACATGCCGGGATACATACTTGATCCTTCTTCCTTCTGGTGTGGTAAGCAAAATTGACTTACTAGCACATTCAATGTTCCCTTCATACTTCGATAACCAATCCATGCCTAATATCACATCCAATCCTTGAGTTTCCAATACTATTAGGTCTGAGGGGAACACATAGTTACCAATCCTTAATGGTAACCGATCACACCATCGTCTAGCCGTATACTCCGCTCCTGGTGAGCTTACTAACATGGGTGACCTAAGGGCTTGGGTAGGCAGGTTATATTTATCCACAAATCCCCTTGATATGTATGAATGCGATGCTCCAGTATCAAAAAGAACGAGTGCAGTAAATGACTTAACCAAAAACTTACCTATTACTGCATCGGGCTGATCTTCAACCTCCTCCACATTAATGTGGTTCACCTGTCACCTATTGAAAGGGTTCGGCTTCTTCCCAGAGCTTCCATTGCCATTTCCATTCTGGCCTTCGGGACATTCATTGGCATAATGTACGGTCTTGGAACACTTGAAACAAGTGACTTGACTCAGGTCTCTCTTGGTTGGGGTCGATGGGGTGGTTCGGTTCTGGCCGTTGCTTCCTCCATTCCCATTACCATTCTTGTGGCCATTATGATTGTGCGAGCTACCTCCTCCATGGGTGTGCTGAAACTTAAATCCCGGCTTAGGGGTAAAACGGGGATTCTGCTGGGCTCCAGAGTTATACTTCCCCTGTCCATACTTCCTCTTACGGTTTTCAATCTGCTGTTGCTTCCCTTCAATCATGATGGCACGATCTACCAACTCCTGGTAGTTGTTGAAACTTGCTACCATCAACTGCATGCTTAGCTCATCATTCAATCCTTCCAGAAACTTCTCCTGCTTAGCTGCATCCGTAGCAACGTCATCTGGGGCATAAAGTGCTAACTTGCTGAAGTCGTCAATGTACTGGCCAACTGTCCTTCCTCCTTGGCGTAAGTTGCGAAACTCACGCTTCTTTGTGGCCATAGCTCCTGCTGAAACATGGGCAGTGCGGAAAGCTTGCTGAAACTGATCCCATGTGACAGTGTCTACTGGGTAGGTGGCTGTGAAATTCTCCCACCATGCTGCCGCGGGTCCGTCAAGCTGGTGAGCGGCAAACTTCACTTTCTCACCATCCGTGCATCCTGCAGTGGTCAACTCCCTTCCTATCTTACGGAGCCAATCATCTGCTACAATCGACTCGGTGCTACTAGAAAACACCGGCGGATTCAGCCTAAGGAAACGGGCTAAGTGGTCAACAGGTGGTGGTGGTGGTGGGTTGTTGTTGTTGTTCTGCTGGTTCTGAACTAACATCTGCATCAATTGATTCTGCTGCTGGATCAACTGAGTGAGCTCAGGTGGGAATCCGTTGTCACGTCTCGGAGGCATCTGAGGGTTTAGAAAAGACGAGAATTAAGAATAGAGAGAGGTCTAAAGGGAAAACACTACCCCAATGCACATGAGAAAATGCACACAAAAATCACTTCATTCAATCAAATAAGGGCTTACAATGGTCTAACTATCGCAAAAGTGCTCGAACTATTGTGTTTACAGGGGGAATACTACTACTATCTGGTGGTCTTCTAGAAATTTGAACCGGTGGAAGACTCCATGATATCCGCTCCAGCTTCGTCTTCAAAGTCGGGTTCACTTGGATCCGAATCGGTGTCGTCGATGATGATGTAGTCGTCCGGACATGCGACGTACTCGTCTTCCTCCTTGGATCCTAACTTCCTCTTGAGTTCTTCAATCTCCTGCTTAAGATCGACATTGTGTCTTGCTAGATCTACGATCTCGTCCATGTAGTCCTTGCGCGTTAACTTCAGTTCTCCTTCTAGCTTGATGATCCTTGCCTTTGCATTCTTCAACTCTATCATGTCATTGCACATCTGGTTCTCATGGCGTCGGATGTGCTGGCTTAACTCCTGGATGAAAGATGTGATGGATCTATCCTTCTTGGTGCTGACTAACTCCCATTGTTCATCTCGGCGTCCGCAAATCTGGTAGATAGTGTCCTTGAGGTCTTCTTGATAAACTTCTCCAATGCGTCCTATGGTGATATGAGCTGCCATGCTCCTTCCCAGACTCCAGGTTGGTGCATTGAAAACACTATCTATGGGCTTCGTGATTGGCGCGAATGTTCTTCCCGGAACGTGAGCTTGAATCTTCCAGCGCTCCTCTTCAGGCAGAGTGGCATTGAAGGTTCCCATGAAACTTGGTAATCCAATATTCAGGTACTTGGTGACTTCCTTCAAGTGATATCCAGAAGGTGTGCCTTCATCTGGTTGGGCGTACTTAATCTTCGCGTTCGTCATCCTAAAAGAGTAGAAAAGATGAGGAGTTAGAAAATGAGAAGAGAGTGATGGTCTATGGCTTTAACTTAGTGGTCGTGTCCTACAGTCAGCGTGTGCTCTGATACCATCTCTGTAGTGACCAGACCTCAAACAGTCTGATCTCTGTGCTCAGGTGTCATCCCTGGATCAGTAATGCTGACACCACACAGTACATCGAAGGATTTATAGCAGAGTGGCAATCACACACTTATTACATCGTTGTCTCAAAGAGACTTATTACAATAAATATGGCTTAAGGCCATATAGTGTCGAAAGCAGCGGAAGACTTGGAAGGTAAATGGGACCATCAACTCCAACGGCATCACTGAGTATAGGGCCACGACCTAAAAGCACTTTACTCGTCGTCTAAAAAGTTTGCAACATAAGAAGTTGCAGCCCGAATACGGGTCAGCACATGGAATATGCTGGCAAGGTAACACATAGAGAGTAATGGAATGAAACAGCTATACTATATGCATATATGGCTGGTGGAAAGCTCTATGGTTACAGTTTTGCGTAAAGCTAGTTTTTCTCTACTGCAAAGGAATAAATTTATTTAACTATCATGGTGGTTGTGAAACATTGAGAATGGTTGACAGCATTCTCAATCCCAATTAAAAGTAATTAAAACCCAACAACATTAATTAGAAGTAACATGTTGAGATTCACAGGATATTCAAGTACTAGATACTCAAGTTGTCCATAACCGGGGACACGGCTAATCATGATTAGTTTGTACACTCTGCAGAGGTTTGCGCACTTTTCCCCACATGACTCGATCGCCTCCGTTTGTTTTCTCGCACTACATGGTGTTTGAGAAACGGATGACCGAGACATAGTCTTTCAGAAGCGCTAGCACCTTACATGTGGGGTAGACCGTACCACCTACAACCCCTACATCTGCTAGTCCACCCCGTAAGAGTTCGCACAACTTAGTCAACTATGCCAGAGCCCATAGTAGCATGTGGCTGCACACGGAAGTTTCTAGCATGAATTATCTTATGATCCCTTTGAGCCTGGGTGGCGGTCCAAAATAAAACAGGCAAGTCCTGATAGACATCAGGTGCCTCAATCCACCCAGATGTGTGTTTAAGTTGCCACCTTAGATAAACCATTAAAATT
>NC_057794.1:439453194-439562504 GCF_018294505.1 Triticum aestivum
TCCACCCGGAGGAGGTCACTGATGAGATGTTGGAGGGGTGGCTGTCGAGCATCACAGGAAACAAGGACAACCTCCGAGGAGCCAGGAGGGTAATTCCACTCGACAACTCGTATGACGTGGACCAGGTATGTCTTTATGCTCCTGACTAAGATCTTGTTTTTCTTCATTGGTCTTCTTTGAGTTGGTCGATTAACCTTTGTCTTGTCTGTTGTTTTTCAGGCGACTACTGAGATGTACTCGACGCCCAACGGGGCACAGGGGCCAACTGAGGAAGGGGAGGCGAGCGGAGGTGAGAGCGGGGACGACCAAGGCGAGTGGGAGTCCGACGATGAAGGAGAGGGAGGCGACGACGTCGACTCCAGCGAAGAGGAGGAGGAGGAGGTTGAACCCCCCCCCCCGCCCGGAGGGGCGATCCAAGCTCACACACGATCCAGCGCGGGAGCATGGTAGGGCGACTGCTCCTATTGGGCAGCCGTCGAAACGCCCTCGGACCTCTTCTCCTACACCGACTGGAAAGGCTCCCAAGCTCCCACGCGCAGCGCCGTCCAAGCCGCCCAAGGCTCTGCCCAAGATGAAGATGGCCGTCCCCACCATTTCTGGGTAATAATAAAACTTGTTTTCCTTTGTCGATCATGGACGGATCCTTGGTCGATCCATTGAGCCAACCGACTGACTTTCGAGGCTTGCAGTGCTGCTACTTCTGAGATCTCCGCCAAGGACGACGACCAAGAGATGGAGGATGCTGTTACCTCCAACCCTGGTACGATTACTGACGTTCCGCTTTGAGTCAACTAAACATTTATTGTAACCCTGGTCGATTGAATGTTTCCCTTGTAGCCCCTCCTCGTGTTATCGACCTCCCGGATGACGACGACAACGATCCGTTGAGAGTGAGGAGGCACAAGAGGGCGTCGGCTGACAAGACCCCCCAATCCGCTCTGGTGTCTGAGGCCGTAGCTCGGGATGGTGGTGACACCACTCGGGCTTCTGTGACCTTCGCCATTCCTCTGGCGAGTGTGCGGCCCTCGACGTCGACTGCGGATCCGTCTTCGCTTTTTGCCGCATACCCCGTCCCTGAGGACCAAGCGGCTGCTGCAAAAGAGGCTATACGCCAGGCGGGGATCATGATGGAGCAAGTGAAGGTGGCTCGGGAGGCCAGCCAAGCAGCTTATGACGCGAGCTCGGCTCTTCAGAGCAATGTCCAGGTCAGTCGACTCAACACTTGGTCTGTTATGATATGCTGTTTGAAGGATCTCTTTTCCGAACATCTTTGTATTTGTACACCCACTGGGTGTGTCTGTCAATTCTTGGACGAGTGGGGGCATGCTAAGTGCACCCACTGGGTGTAGTCCCTGAGACTACGGTGGACTGCTGGCAGTCGACTGTAGTCTTTATATTGTGTTGCTGTAGCTGTATTTCTTCACTCGGTCTGGTCAGGCCATGTCGAGTGGGACTGTATCCGGTCGACTGCGGGCAGTCGACTCTTTTTTTTACAGTGGGGGCACGCTGAGTGCACCCACTGGGTGTAGTCCCCGAGACTACTGTCGAATGTTCTTGATTCGGCTGTAGTCTTAGAAACGTCATCATTGTCTCTTGGTTGCTCGGAAGCAACTTGTCTTGGACGTCTGTCGACTGATTTTTCTTTTTACAGAAATTTTGCGAACTTGTAGCTCGCTATACTGAGTTGGAGAATCAGCAGATCCAGCTCAACCTTAACTTGAAGCTTGCTCAGGAGAATTTGAAGAAGGCGCAAGAAGAAGCAAAAGGTATGGCTGGTGAGGTTCTCCATTCTTAACGGGTGGCTTTTCTTTCTTGTCCATTCTTGATGTTGGTTCCACTCGACGCGCCGCAGATAAACTGGAGGAAGCTCTGAAGAAGAAGGATCAAGATCTTGCAGAGGCACAGAAGGAGGCCTCGAGCAAAACGAAGCTCGCAGAAGAGAAACTGGCTTCGGTCGGAACTCTTGAACAGGAGAACTCCAGACTGAAAACTGCTCTCGAGACAGCTAATCGAGAGTCCAGTCGACTGAAGAAAGAAAAGATGGCTCTGCACGACAAGGCGGGTGAGCTGGCGGGGAAGGTAAAAGATCTGGAGGCTTATCTCGGTGGACTCGCCAAGAAGCTGTTCGTCATGCTCGAAGGTAATTATTCCAACCCGGCTGTCTTGTAGTTACCGAGCCCGCGTACGGCCACTGTCTTATTCTTGAATCGTGTTTGCAGAATTCTGCCAGAGCTTCGAAGAGGAAACCAGTCGAGTGGAGCCAGGCTTGGATCCCGCCAATTCTCTTGTGAAGGACGAGGCTGCTATGAACGTGCTCCGACTGGAGTCTCGTGTTACCAGCATTGTTGATTATCTTGCTCGGCTGAAGGTTGCGATGTCGCGGATCGACACATCACTCTGGCCTGGAACGATGCTTCAGAACGACCTCGAGTCCCTGATGGTCCAACTGGAGGAAGTCCCGGGTCGAGTGGCGGAATGGAAGAAATCTTCTGCTAGATGTGGTGCTGATGTCGCTCTGTCTCTGGTCCGCGTCCATTGCAAGGAGGCGCGAGAAGAAAAGCTGGCCGCCATCCAAGTTGCCAATACCAGGAAGCGCAACTTTCAAGACTTCATGGAGACTTTCATTGCTGCTGCCACTCGTATTGCAGACGGGATCGACTTGGACGAGTTCGTCGCCCCTTCCAGTCCTCCTCCTGAGGAATGAAAAACTTTTATGCTTCACTTTAAATTTGCCTCGGAATGCCGAGTGGATTTGTACCGTTAAACTTCGCTGAGCCGAGGGCTCGAGTACTTTGATCTGAGGTCTGGGACCTTTTAGGCTTTATCTGATCTTGATTTCTCGTTGAATATCTTCATGGTTTGATTTGTCGAGTGGAATTTGATCTTCACTCGGAATAACCTTGTATTTGCGGTGCAGCTCCAAAGGAGAAGGTAGCAGTCGACTTGCGGATTGGGTTGTGTCCTGTACTTAGGCGAGCACTGGGCTACAGCTAAGCCTCCGAGTGAGAGGTTTGCTCTCCACTCGGTAGGATTTTTAAACACTTAGGTGAGCGCTGGGCTGCAGCTAAGCCCCCGAGTGGGAGGTTTGCTCTCCACTCGGTAGGATTTTTAAACACTTAGGCGAGCACTGGGCTGCAGCTAAGCCCCCGAGTGGGAGGTTTGATCTCCACTCGGAAGGATTTTTAAACACTTAGGCGAGCACTGGGCTGCAGCTAAGCCCCCGAGTGGGAGTCTGGCTCCCCACTCGGTAGGATTTCTAATCACTTAGGCGAGTGCTTGGACTGCAGCTAAGCCCCCGAGTGGGAGGTTTGCTCTCCACTCGGTAGGATTTTTATATACTTAGGCGAGCGCTGGGCTGCAGCTAAGCCTCCGAGTGGGAGGTTTTCTCTCCACTCGGTAGGATTTTCAAATACTTAGGCGAGTGGTTGGACTGCAACTAAGCCCCCGAGTGGGAGGATTGCTCTCCACTCGGTAGGATTTTTTCAAACTTAGGCGAGTGCCTGACTGCAGCTAAGCCTCTAAGTGGGAGAACTTAGACGAGTACTGGACTGCAGCTAAGCTCCCGAGTGGGAGGATTGTTCTCCACTCGGTAGGATTTTTTCAAACTTAGGCGAGTGCCTGACTGCAGCTAAGCCTCTAAGTGGGAGAACTTGGGCGAGTACTGGACTGCAGCTAAGCCCCCGAGTGGGAGGATTGCTCTCCACTCGGTAGGATTTTTTCAAACTTAGGCGAGTGCCTGACTGTAGCTAAGTCTCTAAGTGGGAGAACTTAGGCGAGTACTGGACTGCAGCTAAGCCCCCGAGTGGGAGGATTGCTCTCCACTCGGTAGGATTTTTTCAAACTTAGGCGAGTGCCTGACTGCAGCTAAGTCTCTAAGTGGGAGAACTTAGGCGAGTACTGGACTGCAGCTAAGCCCCCGAGTGGGAGGATTGCTCTCCACTCGGTAGGATTTTTTCAAACTTAGGCGAGTGCCTGACTGCAGCTAAGCCTCTAAGTGGGAGAACTTAGGCGAGTACCGGACTGCAGCTAAGCCCCCGAGTGGGAGGATTGCTCTCCACTCTGTAGGATTTTCCAAACTTAGGCGAAACGGATTCGCAGCTAAGTCACCCACTGGGGGATTTCGTATGCAAACAAGAGTGACAGCAATTATTGGGACACTCTTGTCTTTGGTAAAAATGAACTACAGAAATTTTTTCTTATTACATCTCGTCCAAGGGAGAACTCAAGTGTAAAAGGGGCGGAGCAGTTCCGCATTCCAAGCTCGTGGCTCGTCGATCTGGTGATCAACATTGTAGAGGTGATATGCTCCATTGTGGAGGACTCTGGTGACGATGAAGGGGCCTTCCCAAGTAGGAGCAAGTTTGTGTGGTTTCTGTTGATCCACTCGGAGGACCAAATCTCCTTCCTGGAAGGCTCGGCTCTTCACATTTCTGGCATGGAATCGACGCAAGTCTTGCTGATAGATGGTCTATCTGATCATAGCCATTTCCCTCTCCTCCTCTAGGAGGTCGACTGCGTCTTGCCGGGCTTGCTCTGCTTCGTCTTCGTTATAAAGCTCGACTCTGGGGGCGTTGTGAAGTAGATCACTCGGCAGGACGGCTTCGGCTCCGTAAACCAGAAAAAATGGCGTTCTTCCGGTCGACCGGTTCGGGGTGGTCCTCAGCCCCCACAAAACTGACGGAAGTTCGTCGACCCAAGCGCCTGCTGCGTGCTTGAGATCACGCATCAATCGAGGCTTCAATCCTTTGAGAATCAGACCATTTGCTCTTTCAGCTTGTCCATTCGACTGAGGATGCGCGACCGACGCGTAGTCGACTCGTGTGCCTTGAGAGGCGCAAAAAGCTCTGAACTTGTCTGAATCGAAGTTTGACCCATTGTCAGTGATGATGCTATGCGGGACCCCATATCTGAATATCAACTCTCTGATGAAACCGATAGCAGTGCTGGCATCAAGATTTTTGATAGGCTTGGCTTCAATCCATTTGGTGAACTTGTCGACTGCCACAAGCACATGTGTGAATCCGCTCCTGCCTGTTCTCAGTGGACCGACCATGTCCAGTCCCCAGACAGCAAAGGGCCAGACGAGTGGAATGGTCTTCAGGGCTGATGCAGGCTTGTGTGACATGTTGGAGTAGAACTGGCAACCTCCACACTTGTCGACTATCTCTTTTGCCATCTCATTTGCTCTTGGCCAGTAAAATCCTGCTCGGTATGCTTTAGCCACAATGGTCCGAGAGGACGCATGGTGACCACAGGTCCCCGAGTGGATATCATCAAGGATCATCTGACCCTCTTCTGGTGTTATGCACTTCTGACCGATTCCAGTCGCGCTTTCCCTATACAACTGTCCCTTTATGACTGTGAAGGCCTTGGATCGGCGGACGATCTGTCGAGCCTCTTCCTCGTCCTCCGGGAGTTCTTTCCTCAAGATATACGCGATGTATGGTACCGTCCAGTCGGGAGTGATAGCCAAGACCTCCATGACTAGGTCGACCACAGCAGGAATTTCGACTTCAGTCGGATCTGTGGCACTTTTCGGTTGCGGGGCTTCTTCTGTGAAAGGATCCTCCTGGACTGACGGCGAGCGGATGTGCTCCAAAAACACATTGCTGGGAATGGCTTCTCTCTTGGAGCCTATCTTTGCCAGATCATCTGCTGCTTGATTTTTCAGTCGGGGGATGTGATGAAGCTCTAACCCCTCGAATTTCTTTTCTAGCTTTCTTACTGCGTTGCAATAGCCAGTCATAGCTGGGCTTCTGACGTCCCACTCCTTCATCACCTGATTAACCACCAAATCTGAGTCGCCGTAGACCATGAGGCGCCGGACGCCGAGTGAAATGGCCATGCGCAACCCGTACAAGAGTGCTTCATATTCTGCTTCATTGTTGGAGGAATCGAAGTGAATCTGGAGAACGTATCTGAGCTTATCTCCTCGGGGGGAGACCAATACTACCCCAGCACCGGAACCATTCAGCATCTTAGATCCGTCGAAGAACATGGTCCAGTGCTCCGAGTGAACTTGAGTCGGAAGTTGCTGTTCAATCCACTCGGCGACGAAATCTGCAATTGCTTGGGACTTGATAGCCTTCTTTGCTTCAAACTTGATATCTAGGGGAAGGAGTTCAATCGCCCACTTAGCCACTCGACCAGTTGCATCTCTGTTGTGCAAAATCTCTGATAGTGGAGCATCACTGACGACTGTAATGGAATGGTCAGAGAAGTAGTGTGCAACCTTCTTCGTGGTCATGTAAATCCCATATACGAGCTTTTGGTAATGGGGATATCTTTGCTTCGAAGGAGTCAAAACTTCAGACACATAATATACTGGGCGCTGAACTCTGAAGGCCTTTCCTTATTCTTCTCGCTCGACCGTAAGTACTATACTGACAACTTGTCCCGTGGCCGCAATGTAAAGCAGCAGAGGCTCTTTACTGATTCAGGCAGCAAGCACCGGCTGGGTGGAGAGTAGAGCTTTGAGCTCTGCAAATGCTGCGTCAGCTTCTGGAGTCCACTCAAACTTGTCAGACTTCTTCATCAGTCGGTAAAGAGGCAACGCCTTTTCACCAAGACGAGAAATGAATCGACTTAAAGCGGCCAAGCAACCTGTAAGCTTCTGGACATCGTGTACACGCTACAGGGCGCTTCATCCGGAGTATGGTGCCAACTTTCTCGGGATTGGCGTCGATTCCTCGTTCGGAAACGAGAAAACCGAGTAACTTTCCACCTGGAACTCCGAATGTGCACTTTGATGGATTGAGTTTGATATTGTATCCCCTGAGGTTAGCAAAGGTTTCGGCAAGGTCAGTCAGTAGGTCGGAACCTTTCCGTTACTTAACCACAATATCGTCCATGTATGCTTCTACGTTCCGACTGATCTGAGTGAGCAAACACTTCTGAATCATCCTCATGAACGTGGCTCCAGCATTCTTGAGGCTGAAGGGCATGGTGACATAACAGAAGCAGCCAAATGGGGTGATGAAAGCCGTTTTGATCTCGTCGGGTCCATACAGACGGATCTGATGGTACCCTGAATAAGCATCTAGAAAATACAAACGCTCACACCCCGCGGTCGAGTCCACTACCTGGTCGATGCGGGGGAGAGGGAAATGATCTTTCGGGCAGGCCCGATTGATGTGTTTAAAGTCAATGCACATGCGAAGTGACTTGTCCTTCTTGGGGACCATGACAACATTGGCGAGCCACTCGGAGTGGTAAATCTCTCGGATGAACTCCGCTGCTAAGAGCCGAGCCACCTCCTCGCCAATAGCTTTCCTCTTCTGGACGGCGGACCGTCGAAGATGTTCTTTCACAGGCTTGAACTTCGGGTCGACTCGTAGATGGTGCTCAGCCAGCCCCCTGGGAACTCCAGGCATGTCAGAAGGCTTCCATGCGAAGATGTCCCAGTTCTCACGGAGGAACTGGATGAGCGCTTCTTCCTATTTGGAGTCGAGCGTCGTTGAGATGTGAGTCGGGGCGGCATTGGGGTCGGTCGGGTGAATGTGAACTGGCTTAGTTTCACCGGACGACTGAAAAGCTGATTCTGAAGCTGGCTTCTTGGCTCGCAGCAATTCACTCGGATCAGCAGTCTTCTGGTACTCTTGCAGTTCGACTACTGACATCTGAGCATCAGCGATCTTTGATCCTTTCTGAAAACACTCCTCTGCTTTCTTCCGATTGCCTGTAACGGTGATCACACCTTTGGGGCCGGGCATCTTCAACTTGAGATACACGTAGCACGGTCGAGCCATGAAGCGTGCATAAGCTGGCCGGCCCAGAATAGCATGATAAGCACTTTGGAAGTCCACAACCTCAAATGTCAACTTTTCCTTGCGGTAATTCTTTGAATCACCGAAAACCACGTCGAGAGCAATCTGGCCGAGTGACTCGGCTTTCTTTCCAGGAATGACTCCATGGAAGCTCATGTTGCTGGCGCTGAGCCTGGACATCGGAATGCCCATCCCTTTCAATGTTTCAGCATACAATATGTTCAGGCCACTGCCACCATCCATCAGGACTTTGGTCAGTCGAGTGCCTTCGACAACTGGGTCGACCACCAAAGCTTGCCTCCCAGGGGTGGCAATGTGCGTAGGGTGATCGGACTGGTCGAATGTGATGGCAGTCTGAGACCACTTCAGATAACTGGGTGTCGCCGGAGCAACCATATTCACCTCACGGTTAATGACTTTCAGTCGACTTTTGCTTTCGACATCAGCAAAAATCATCAGGGTGGAATTGATTTGGGGGTATCCATCGTCGCTATCTTCCTTGTCCTCAACTCTGTCCGACTCTTTTTCCTTATCTTTGGGTTGTTTGCCCTGAAACTGCTGGATCAGGAGCCGGCACTGTCGAGTGGTATGCTTTGGGTAAATAAAATTACCCTCTTCATCTTTCTTGGTGTGGATGTGACATGGCAGATCCAAAACATCATTTCCATCTTGATCCTTGACTTTCTTGGGCTTCCAGGGGCCTTTGGGTTTTCCCTTGAAATTTCCCTGGGTTACGGCCAGGGCCTCCCCAGGGGCGGCTGGCTCGGCCTTCCGCTTCTGCTTCCGACTGGAATTGCCTCCGGTTTCCTGGGCGACTGCTTTCTGCTTGCCACTCCGGAGTCGATCTTCATCTTCTCCGTTAGCGTATTTGGTGGCAATTTCCATCATCCGATTCAGGGACATTTCTCCGGTCCGACCGAACTTCAGGTTCAACTCTCTGTTCTTGACGCCTTCTTTAAAGGCACAAACTGCTTGGTGATCCGGTACGTTCTCAACTGTGTGATGCAAAGTGATCCACCTCTGGATGTAATCCCTCAGAGTTTCACTCGGCTTCTGCACGCAAGACCGCAATTCTGTAAGGCCTGCGGGTCGCTTGCATGTTCCCTCAAAGGTTGTGACAAACACTCGAGAGAGATCCTCCCAAGTGTAGATGCTGCTGGGTGCTAACTGATTCAGCCACGCTCTGGCCGAGCCCTCTAACAGGAGAGGCAAATGCTTCATGGCCACCTCATCATTGCCACCGCCAATCTGTACAGCCACTCGGTAATCTTCGAGCCAAGTGTCAGGCTTAGACTCACCGGTGAACTTGCTGACTCCAGTCGCCAACCGAAAGTTGGGAGGAATCACTGCGGCCCTGATGGCTCGACTGAAACACTCTGGCCCTGAAACACGTACTCTGCTGCTGGCGGGCGCATCTCTGTTCTGGCCTTCCCGATGAGCCCTGTTCCTGTCAACCAAACCTTGAACGAGGATAGATCTCGCGTCAAAGCCTGGGTCCCTGGGGTCGACTGGAATCCTCTGCCCAACGCTATGAGGGCGCCTGTCATCTCGATGTCGAGGCGCATATGACCCACTCCTCGGGGAGGGGTTGGCACTCGACGTCGATCATCACGATCGGATCGGTGATCATACTGCTCATTCCTTCTGTACTGATCATGCCGGTCACCACGTCCCTCATGCCTCGGGGGCGACCTCGGGCTGTGAGCCGACTGGACTGTATCTGTTGCAACGGATCGACTGTGGATCCTATTCCGCGACTGAGAAACAGCGGAATTCTGGTTTCCTGCCACGCGGAGCAATGCTCTGATCTGCAACAAGCCCTGCCAGCCTCTGACTGGGAGGGCTGAATCGATTCTGCTATGCGGGCCGCGGCGGCCAAATTCTGAACTAGGGTTCGGTATACCTGCGTCAGCGGGAAGAGCTGGCGTCGACTAGACTCGGGAGCCCGCTGACGCGCTTGCTCGTCGAGTGCTCGCTGGAGATTCTCCAGTCGAGTGCGCTCGGCCAAGTTAGCCAGGCGCACGTCCTCCAAGGCCTGGGCCTCGGGGGTCTCTCCGATGATAGGAGTGCGAAGTGCGTCCATGTTCCGGCGGCGAAGCTCCTCTCGCTGTAATGACGTGAGAGGTTCGGGGAGATACTCATCGTGGGGATGCGACGGGTCGCCCCCACCCACGCCTCCATCAGCGCGAGGGAAACCGGGAGGACTGTGCGTTCCATCGACCGCAAGAATCTCAGCCGCTGGGTCGCTGCTGTCGCACTCGGATGCGGTCTCCGCGGAGCCAGTCGACAGGTCAAACAGGCCGCAGAGGGATTCGTCGGGCTCGATTGCCGCGACTTGCGGGGCGGCCGACTGGCGAGCCACGGCATGCCTCACCCACCTCTGAAGTCTCGACCGACAGTAGCGCTTGCGCCGGTGGGAGACAGAGCGGGGAGACGATACGGGGGCCGGCCGATACTGGGTCGACGGCTGCCGCAGGAGGACGCCACGAACACATGTGCGGAAATGCGTCGCACCGCGGACGGGGAGCGCATCGATGTCGAGTGGCGCCTCCTGAAGCCAGGCGGAGTCATCGGCGATGAACGTGAGCGCGCCGAGGCGGATCTCGCGGCCCTGCACCAAAACTCCGCACGAAACCATGATCAAAGGGATCGGAAAAATCACAACTTCTCCAATCAGGCGCGAAGATTCCGGCCCCACAGTGGGCGCCAACTATCGTGGTTCTAACTCTGACAGTGATGTAGGGGGGGTAAGTATGGAGAGGCAAGATCTCAGCTATGGAGAAGTTGTAAGCACGCAAGGTTTACGAGTTTGGGCCCTTCTCGGAAGAAGTAATAGCCCTACGTCTCAGAGCCCAGAGGCGGTCGACTGGATTATGCGCGTGTGAATTACAGGGATCTGAACCCTTCATACTGAGGAGGGGGGTGGCTTATATAGAGTTCGTCGGCCCCCTCCTGCCCTCAGTAATGCAGGGTTTTAAGGTACATTTAAGGTCGAGCGTTACTGGTAACGCCCCTAATAAAGTGCTATAATGACCATAAAGACTACTTAACAGCTGACCGTTTGCCTGCGGAGTGACTATAGGCCTCCTGGTAGTCGAGTGGTTGGCTTCAAGTTGAGTGATGGCTTCTTGGTCGAGTGTCTTGAACCCGTCGAGTGGGATACCTTCAAGTCGATTGAAAGGTGACTTCTCCTAGGGATGTCCCAGGGTAGGGCTCTTTTGACAGGCCCGTGCCCCTATCCTAGGTACATGGCTTCATCAATATCCGATCTAGGTGTCATACCTAGTGCATCGGGTCCAATGAAAATCTTTTGTGACAATGCTGGTGCAATTGCCTTGGCAAAGGAATCCAGATTTCACAAGAGAACCAAGCACATCAAGAGACCCTTCAATTCCATCCGGGATCAAGTCCAGGTGGGAGTGATACGTCTCCAATGTATCTATAATTTTTGATTGTTCCATGCTATTATATTATCAACCTTGGATGTTTTATATGCATTTATATGCTATTTTATATGATTTTTGGTACTAACCTATTAACCTAGAGCCCAATGCCAATTTCTATTTTTTTTCTTGTTTTAGAGTATCACAGAAAAGGAAAATCAAACGGAGTCCAATTGACCTGAAACTTCACGGAACTTACTTTTGGACCAGAAGAAGCCCACGGAGTATCGGAGTTGGACCAGGAGAGTCCGGCGCTGCCCACGAGTGTGGGGGCGCGCCCACCCCCCTGGGCGCGCCCCCTGCCTCGTGGATAGCCCGGAGGTCCACCGACATACTTCTTCCTCCCATATATACCCATATACCCTAAAAACTTCGGGGAGCACAATAGATCGGGAGTTCCGCAGCCAGAAGCCTCCGTAGCCACCGAAAACCAATCTAGACCCATTCCGACACCCTGCCGAAGGGGGAATCCCTCTCCGGTGGCCATCTTCATCATCCCGGTGCTCTCCATGACGAGGAGGGAGTAGTTGTCCCTCGGGGCTGAGGGTATGTACCAGTAGCTATGTGTTTGATCTCTCTCTCTCTCTCTCTCTTGTGTTCTTGAGGTGGTACGATCTTGATGTATCGCGATCTTTGCTATTATAGTTGGATCTTATATTGTTTCTCCCCCTCTACTCTCTTGTAATGGATTGAGTTTTCCCTTTGAAGCTATCTTATCGGATTGAGTCTTTAAGGATTCGAGAACACTTGATGTATGTCTTGCGTGGGATAACCGTGGTGACAATGGGTTATTCTATTGATTCACTTGATGTATGTTTTGGTGATCAACTTGCGGGTTCCGCCCATGAACCTATGCATAGGGGTTGGCACACGTTTTCGTCTTGACTCTTTGGTAGAAACTTTGGGGCACTCTTTGAGGTTCTATGTGTTAGTTGAATAGATGACTCTTTGTTATTTGGTTGCAGGGTTGCTTGAGAGAGACCATCTTCATCCTACACCTCCCACTGATTGATAAACCTTAGGTCACCCACTTGAGGGAAATTTGCTACTGTCCTACAAACCTCTGCACTTGGAGGCCCAACAACGTCTACAAGAAGAAGGTTGTGTAGTAGACATCAAGCTCTTTTCTAGCGCCATTGCCGGGGAGGTTAGCGCTTGAAGGTATATCTTTAGATATTGCAATCGAATCTTTTTGTTTCTTGTTTTATCACTAGTTTAGTTTATAAAAGAAAACTACAAAAAAAGGAATTGAGTTTTCCTCATACGCTTCATCTTTTTAATATCTTTCGTAAGTATGATGGAAAGGAAAATTGTGCCAAAGTGTTAGAAGAAGAATGCATTAGAATGTTTGGCACTAAATATTTGAATGATGAGCATGATTGCAATGTTGTTAGTATGAATTCCTTGAATATCCATGATGCTAATGATATGAAAAGCCACAAGCTTGGGGAAGCTATGTTTGATGAAGATGATATTTTTTGTCCCCCAAGTTTTGATGAGCAAATTTATTATGATGAAAGCATGCCTCCTATTTATGATGACTATATTGTTGAAAGTGGATTTGGAGAGGTCATGACTTTATTTTGTGATGAATCCACTATTTCGGAAGAGGTTCCAATTGATTATGAGAACAAAGTTGCTATCTATGATGATTATTGTGATGACTTGTATGCTATTAAGAATAATGATAACCATGAAACTTGTCATCATGATTTTAGTTTTCAATTGGATTATGCCTCATATGATAATTATTTTGTTGAGTTTGCTCCCACTACTATTCATGAGAAGAAATTTGCTTATGTGGAGAGTAATAAAAATTCTATGCTTGTAGATCATGAAAAGAATGCTTTATGTGATAGTTATATTGTTGAATTCAATCATGATGCTACTGAAAATTATTATGAGGGAGGGATATATGCTTGTAGGAATTGCAATAATATCAAGTTTCCTCTATATGTGCTTAAAATTTTGAAGTTATGCTTGTTTTACCTTCCTATGCAAGTTGATTATTGTTCCCACAAGTTGTTTGCTCACAAAATCACTATGCATAGGAAGTGGGTTAGACTTAAATGTGCTAGTCATATTATTCTTGATGCTCTCTTTGTGTTTCAATTCTTATCCTTTATGTGAGCATCATTGAAATCATCATGCCTAGCTAGGGGCGTTAAACGATAGCGCTTGTTGGGAGGCAACCCAATTTAATTTTTATTCCTTGATTTTTGCTCCTGTTTATTAATAAATAATTTATATATCCTCTGTTATTATTGAGTTTTTATGTTTTAATTAGTGTTTGTGCCAAGTAGAACCGTAGGGAAGACTTGGGGAAAGTCTTGTTGATCTTGCTGTAAAAAACAGAAACTTGAGCTCTCACGAGAATTGCTGCCATTTTTTATTGGGAGGTGCTATTTAGTTAATTCTTTTTACAGATGATTAATAGATAAATTACTCACGTCCAGAAATTTATTTGAGAATTTTTGGGGTTCCAGAAGTTTGCATTAGTCACAGATTACTACAGACTGTTCTGTTGACAGATTCTGTTTTTCATGTGTTGTTTACTTATTTTGATGAATCTATGGCTAGTAAAAGAGTTTATAAACCATAGAGAAGTTGGAATACAGTAGGTTTAACACCAATATAAATAAATAATGAGTTCATTACAGTACCTTGAAGTGGTGTTTTGTTTTCTTTCGCTAACGGAGCTTACGAGTTTTCTGTTAAGTTTTGTGTTGTGAAGTTTTCAAGTTTTGGGTAAAGATTCGATGGACTATGGAATAAGGAGTGGCAAGAGCCTAAGCTTGGGGATGCCCAAGGCACCCCAAGGTAATATTCAAGGACAACCAATAGCCTAAGCTTGGGGATGCCCCGGAAGGCATCCCCTCTTTCGTCTTCGTTCATCAGTAACTTTACTTGGAGCTATATTTTTATTCGCCACATGATATGTGTTTTGCTTGGAGCGTCAATTTATTTTATTTTGTTTTGCCTGCTGTTTGAATAAAATACCAAGATCTGAAATTATTAAATGTTAGAGAGTCTTCATATAGTTGCATAATGTAGCGACCAGACCTCAAACAGTCTGATCTCTATGCTTCGGTGTCATTCCTGGATTAGTAATGCTGACACCACACAGTACTCGGAGGATTTATAGCAGAGTAGCAATCACACACTTATTACATCGAGTGTCTCAAAACAGAACTTACTACAATAAATATGGCTTAAGGCCATCTAATAACCATAACAACGGAAGGCTTGGAAGATAAGTGAGTCCATCAACTCCAACGGCATCACTGAGTATAGAACCACGACCTAAAAACTCCTTAATCATCGTCTGAAAAGTCTGCAACATTAACGTCGCAGCCCGAAACGGGTCAGCACATGGAATATGCTCGCAAGGTAACACATAGAGAGTAATGGAATGAAACAGCTATACTATATGCATATTTGGCTGGTGGAAAGCTCTATGGTTATAGTTTTGCGTAAAGCCAATTTTTCCCTACAGGAATAAATTTATTTAACTATCATGGTGGTTGTTAAACATTGAGAATGGTTGACAGCATTCTCAATCCCAATTAAGCACCATCATTAAACATAACCCAACAAAATTAATTTAGAGTAACATGTTGAGATTCACATGAAAATCCAAGTACTAGATACTCAAGATGTCCATAACCGGGGACACGGCTAACCATGATTAGTTTATTACACTCTGCAGAGGTTTGCGCACTTTTCCCCACAAGACTCGACCGCCTCCGTTTGGTTTCTCGCACTACATGGTGTTTGAGAAGACGGATGACCGAGACATAGTCTTTCAGAAGCGCTAGCACCTTACGATCGGGTAGACCGTACCACCTACATCCCCTACATCTGCTAGTCTACCACTGTAAGAGTTCGCACAACTTAGTCAACTATGCTAGAGCCCATAATAGCTTGTGGCTGCACACGGAAGTTTCTAGTATGAATAGTCTCATGATCCCTTTGAGCCTGGGTGGCGGTCCAAAAGAAAACAGGCAAGTCCTGGAATACCCAGGTGCCTCAATCCACCCAGATGTGTGTTTAAGTTGCCACCTTAGATAAACCATTAATTAACAATCTCACATCTGTCATGGATATCACTCACCCAATCCACGTCTACTAGCATAGCATGGCATAATAAGCAAACGTAGAAGTAACTCCCAAAGGTTTGATAATAAACAGGTAATAGGTACTACCTCATCTACTTCCCATCCCACAATTTAATTAGATCCTAATCATGCAATGTGTGAGGATTGATCTAATGCAATAAAACTGGGTAGTAGAAAAGGTATGATCAAAGTGTTACTTGCCTTGCTGATGATCCGCGAAACCTAACGATTCGAAGTAACAGGCGGCGCACTCCGGGTATTCTATCACAGACAAACAAACAAGCATACAATAAGTACTCATCTAATGCATAGGTAAAACTCAAATAAGAGATCTAACCAGAAGGTTCAACTTAAGAACTCCGGTTTGCAAAAAGAATCAAATCGAACGAAGCAACGAAAGACAAACGGCGAAAGAAAACAACTTCGTTCTAGTAATCTGGATCTAGGGCAAATTTTACAGTAGCAAAATCTTGTTTAAGTTGGTTAAACGGATAGAGGGTTTCGAGACGAAACTCTAGGCGCTTGAATCGCCTGATTCCGATAAACGAGCGAAAAGTTATACTAAAAAGAAAATCGGATCAGGAATCGCGATCAGAAAAATCGCAGATTTAATCCGAGAAAAAAAAAACGACGAACGCCGAATATTTTTTTTCATCACGGAAATCGAGGCGAGACGAACCTCGGCGACTGCGGCTCCGGCGGCACGCGCGAATCGAGGCGGGGCTGATGGGCTGGGGCAGCTCGGGGCGGCGCTATTTAAAGGCTGCCCCCGGGCGGTGTCCCGCTCGGGTACGGCCCGAAGTCGGTTCGTTTTTTTAATTATTCCCCTCGGAAGAAAAATAAAAAGAAATACTAAACAGACTCCAAAAATTCCGAAATAAATTTTCACGGGCTTCTAAAATCAAGACGCACAAGGTGAACATTTATTTGGGCCCTAAATGCAATTTTGAAAAACGCACTTTTTTCCTAAATTCAAATAAAACACCGAAAAACTCCGGAAAAAATCTTTTTGATTTTATTATTAAATCCTCAATATTTATTTATTTTGGGAAAGTCATTTTATTCCCTCTCTCATATTTTTTTAATAGAAATAATTGATGATAAAATAAATAAAATCAAATGATCCTATTCTCAAAATTTGAGAAAACTCAAATATGAAAATAACGAAATCCCCAACTCTCTTCGTGGGTCATTGAGTTGCGTAGAATTTCTAGGATCAACCAAAATGCAAAATAAAATATGATATGCATTATGATCTAATGTATAACATTCCAAATTGAAAATTTGGGATGTTACAAACCTACCCCCCTTAAGATGAATCTCGCCCTCGAGATTCGGGTTGGCTAGAAAATAGGTGAGGGTGGTCTTTGAGCAAATCTTCCTCTCGCTCCCAGGTGGCTTCATCCTCCGTGTGGTGGCTCCACTAAACTTTGCAAAACTTAATAACTTTGCTGCGAGTAACTCGGCTGGCAAACTCGAGAATCTTAACTGGTTTCTCCTCGTAGGTCAAATCTTTATCCAACTGAATAGTTTCCAATGGCACTGTGTCTCTCAACGGTATGTCAGCCATCTCCGCGTGACACTTCTTCAACTGAGAAACGTGGAACACATCATGAACTCCTGACAATCCTTCGGGCAATTCCAACTTGTAGGCTACTTCTCCCATACGCTCCAAAACTCGATATGGTCCTACAAATCGTGGTGCTAACTTCCCTTTAACTCCAAAATGCTTTGTTCCCCGAAGTGGTGATACTCGAAGATAAGCTCTATCTCCAACTTCGTAAACTGTCTCCTTGCATTTAGAATCCGCATAACTCTTCTGTCTGGACTGAGCTACCTTGAGCCTATCGCAAATCAACTTCACCTTCTGTTCGGACTCTCTAATCAAGTCAGGTCCAAACAACTGGCGGTCTCCAGCTTCGTCCCATGACAGTGGTGTCCTGCACCTCCTTCCATACAAAGCTTCGAAAGGGGCCATCTTCAAACTGGTTTGGTAACTATTGTTGTAAGAGAACTCTGCATATGGCAAATTATCGTCCCAACTAGATCTGTAGTCTAGCACACAAGCTCTCAGCATATCCTCCAAAATCTGATTGACTCTCTCGGTCTGTCCATCTGTCTGTGGATGAAAAGCTGTACTGAATTCTAACCTGGTACCCAAAGTTTCGTGCAACTGCTTCCAGAACTTTGAGGTAAACTGGGTTCCTCTATCTGATACGATACTCCTTGGAACTCCATGCAGACATACGATCTTGGTCATGTATATCTTTGCCAACTTAGCACTGGTGTAAGTGGTCTTTACTGGGATGAAATGAGCTACTTTTGTCAATTGATCGACTACAACCCAAATCGAGTCATAGCATGAACAAGTCCTGGGCAATCCCGTGATAAAATCCATGCCTAACTTATCCCACTTCCATTCGGGTATCGGCAATGGTTGTAACAATCCTGCTGGCTTCTGATGCTCTACCTTTACTCTCTGACATACATCACAAACTGCTACATACTCCGCAATATCCTTCTTCATTCCGGTCCACCAGAAAATATCCTTCAAATCCAAATACATCTTGGTGTTTCCTGGGTGAATCGAATATGGTGAGTCGTGTGCCTCTTGCAAAATCAACTTCCTGATCTCCGGGTCATTGGGCACGTAAACACGGTCTTCAAACCATAGGGTGTCGTGCTCATCCCCACGAAATCCTTTAGCTTTTCCTTTGCTCAGTTTCTCCTTTATAGCGGCAATCTCTTTGTCAGCTTTCTGAGCTTCTTTGATTCTATCCATCAAAGTTGACTGAATCTCCAATACTGCTACATAGCCTCTCGGAACTATTTCCAAACATAGTTCACGAAGATTTTCTGCTAACTCCTTGGGTATTTCTCCCGTCATTAACGTATTGACATGGCTCTTACGGCTTAAGGCGTCAGCTACTACATTAGCCTTTCCAGGATGATAATGCAATTTCATATCGTAATTCTTGATAAGCTCCAACCATCTCCTTTGTCTGAGATTTAACTCCTTCTAGGTGAAAATATACTTTAAACTCTTATGATCCGTATACACCTCGCAATGGTTTCCAATCAGAAAATGTCTCCAAGTCTTCAGTGCATGCACTACGGCTGCTAACTCCAAATCATGCGTAGCATAATTCAACTCATGAGGCTTAAGCTGTCGTGAGGCATATGAAACAACTCTCCTTTCCTGCATAAGCACTGCTCCAAGTCCTCGACGTGAAGCGTCACAATACACCTCATAATCCTTGGTCTGGTCTAGCAAAATCAACACTGGTGAAGTAACCAAACGTTTCTTCAACTCCTGGAAACTAGCCTCACATTCCTTTGTCCATATGAACTTGGTATCCTTCTTCAAGAACTCAGTCATAGGCTTCGCAATCTTTGAGAAATTCTCAATAAATCTCCGGTAGTATCCTGCGAGTCCAAGAAAACTCTGGATCTCTCCAACTATTGTTGGGGCTTCCCACTTGGTCACGGTTTTGACTTTAGCGGGATCTACTGCTATACCTTCTCCAGATATAAAATGTCCGAGGAATCCTACTTCCTTCAACCAAAACTCACATTTGCTGAACTTGGCATATAATTGATGTTCTCTGAGCTTTCCAAGTACCAAACGCAAATGCTCCTTATGTTCCTCTTCATTCTTCGAATAAACCAGGATATCATTAATGAACACTACGACGAACTTATCCAAAAACTCCATAAACACTTTGTTCATCATGTTCATAAAATAGGCAGGTGCGTTAGTCAGACCAAATGACATAACGGTATACTCGTACAGCCCATAACTGGTGGTAAAAGCTGTCTTCGGAATATCCTGTTCTCGAATCTTCAACTGGTGGTATCCTGATCGCAGATCGATCTTGGAAAATACCTTAGCTCCTTGCAATCGATCAAACAGATCGTTGATCATTGGTAGTGGGTACTTGTTCTTGATCGTTACTTCATTCAATCCTCGATAATCAACAACCATCCTTAACGATCCATCCTTCTTCTCCACTAGAAGTACTGGCGATCCCCAAGGCGAAGAACTTGGGCGAATATATCCTTTATCCAGTAACTCCTTAATCTGCTTCTTAATTTCCACCAAATCCTTTGCTGGCATCCTATATGGTCTCTTTGATATTGGCCCTGTGCCTGGCAATAGCTCAATCAAAAACTCAATATCTCTATCCGGTGGCATGCCTGGCAACTCTTCTGGAAATACATCAGGAAATCCCTTACCACTGGTACTTCCTCTTGCACAACTCCTGTTAGGCAATTTACTTGAGTCCTCTTTGGCACATGCCGGGATACATACTTGATCCTTCTCCCTTCTGGGGTGGTAAGAAAAATTGACTTACTAGCACATTCTATATTCCCTTCATACTTTGATAACCAATCCATGCCTAATATCACATCCAATCCTTGAGATTCCAATACTATTAGGTCTGAGGGAAAAACATAGTTACCAATCCTTAATGGTAATCGATCACACCATAGACTAGCCACATACTCTGCTTCGGGCAAGGTTACTAACATGGGTGACCTAAGGGCTTGGGTTGATAGGTTATACTTATCTACAAATCCCCTTGAGATGTATGAATGCGATGTGCCAGTATCAAAAAGAACGAGTGCAGTAAATGACTTAACCAAAAACTTACCTATTACTGCATCGGGCTGAGCTTCAACCTCCTCCACGCTAACGTGGTTCACCTGTCCCCTGTTAAAAGGGTTCGACTTCTTCCCAGAACTTCCATTGCTATTTCCATTTTGCAATTCAGGACATTCATTTGCATAATGTCCTGTCTTCGAACACTTAAAACAAGTGACTTGGCTCAAGTCCTTCTTGGCTGGGGTTGAGGGGTTGGTGCGATTCTGGCCGCTGCTTCCTCCATTGCCATTACCATTCTTGGTGCCATTGTGATGGTGCGAGCTACCTCCTCCATGGGTATGCTAAAAATGTCCTCCCGGTCTAGGGGTAAAACGTGGCTTCTGCTGAGCTCCTGAATTGTATTTTCCTTGTCCATACTTCCTCTTGCGATTCTCAATCTGCTGCTGCTTCCCTTCAATCATAAGAGCACGATCTACCAACTCCTGGTAGCTGTTGAAGGTTGCTACCATCAACTGCATGCTCAACTCATCATTCAGTCCTTCCAGAAACTTCTCCTGCTTAGCTGCATCTGTAGCGACGTCATCTGGGGCATAACGTGCTAGCTTACTAAATTCCTCCACATACTGGCCAACTGTCCTTCCTCCTTGGTGCAAGTTGCGAAACTCATGCTTCTTCATGGACATAGCTCCTGCTGAAACATGTGCAGTATGAAAAGCCTGCTGAAACTGATCCCATGTGATAGTGTCTACTAGGAAGGTGGCTGTGAAATTCTCCCACCATGATGCTGCGGGTCCTTCTAACTGATGTGCGGCAAACTTCACCTTCTCCGCATCTGTGCATCCTGATGTGGTCAACTCCCTAGTTGTCTTGCGGAGCCAATCGTCCGCTACTATCGGCTCGGTGCTACTGGAAAACACCGGCGAATTCAGCCTAAGAAAATGGGCTAAGTGGTCAATAGGTGGTGGTGGTGGTGGGTTGTTGTTGTTGTTCCCTTGATTCTGATTCTGTACTAGCAACTGCATCAATGTGTTCTGCTGCTGGATCAACTGGGTGAGCTCCGGTGGAAAGGCAAATCCAGGGTCACGTCTCGGAGGCATCTGAGGGTTTAGAAAAGATGAGATATAAGAATAGAGGGGGTATAAAGAGAAAACACTACCCATATGCACATGAGGCAAAAACAAACAATTCACTTCATTCAATCAAACAAAGGCATACAATCGATCTATCTATTGCAAAAGTGCTCGGACTACTAAGGTGGACTACTACTACTGATGAGGTGGTCTACTAGAAATATTCTTCGGTCGTTGACTCCATAATATCTGCTCCAGCTTCATCAACATAGTCATCATCGCTACTGTCTGCTTCCGAGTCGGTGTCGTCGATGATGATGTAGTCTTCCGGGCTAATCTCCTGGGGTTCTTCATCTTCATCTACTGGCGTAGGGCCTCCCATAAATATTCCAATCTTCTTGATTAGGTCGTCATTCTTCTCCACCAATACTTCAATTTCTTCTTCATAATCTTCACGTGTAGCCTTGAGTTCTTCCTCCAGTTCCTTGATTCTAGTCCTTGCCTTCTTCAGGTCTATCATGTCGGTGCACATCTGGTTCTCCTGTCATCGAATGTGCTGGTTTAATTCCTGGATAAAAGCTGCAATTCATCTATCCTTCCTGGTGCTGATCATCTCCCAGTGCTCATCTCGGCGCCCACAAATCTGGTAGATAGTATCCTTGAGATCCTTGCGGTAGACTTCTCCAATGCGTCCCATGGCGATGTGAGCTGCCATGCTCTTTCCTAGACTCCAAGTTGGTGCATCAAAAGAAAATTCTATGGGCTCAGTGACTGGCATGAACGTCCTTCCTGGAACTTGAACTTAAATCATCCAGCGCTCTTCTTCAGGTAAAGTGGCGTTGTAGGTTTCGGTGAAGCTTGGTACTCCTATATTCAGGTATCTAGTGACTTCTTTCAAGTATCGTCCAGAGGGTGTATCTCCATCCGGTTGTGTGAACTTGTTCCTTGCATCCGCCATCCTAAAGAATAGAAAAGATGAGAGGTCAGAAGAGAAGAGAGTGAATAGTGTTCTAGGTCTTTAGCTTAGTGGTCGTGTCCTATAGTCAGCGTGTGCTCTGATACCATCTCTGTAGCGACCAGACCTCAAACAGTCTGATCTCTGTGCTCCGGTGTCATCCCTAGATCAATAATGCTGACACCACACAGTACTCGGAGGATTTATAGCAGAGTAGCAATCACACACTTATTACATCGAGTGTCTCAAAAGAGAACTTATTACAATAAATATGGCTTAAGGCCATCTAATAACGATAACAGCGGAAGGCTTGGAAGATAAGTGAGTCCATCAACTCCAACGGCATCACTGAGTATAGAACCACGACCTAAAAACTCCTTAATCATCGTCTGAAAAGTCTGCAACATTAACGTTGCAGCCCGAAACGGGTCAGCACATGGAATATGCTGGCAAGGTAACACATAGAGAGTAATGGAATGAAACAGCTATACTATATGCATATTTGGCTGGTGGAAAGCTCTATGGTTACAGTTTTGCGTAAAGCCAATTTTTCCCTACTTCAAAGGAATAAATTTATTTAACTATCATGGTGGTTGTTAAACATTGAGAATGGTTGACAGCATTCTCAATCCCAATTAAGCATCATCATTAAACATAACCCAACAAAATTAATTTAGAGTAACATGTTGAGATTCACATGAAAATCCAAGTACTAGATACTCAAGATGTCCATAACTGGGGACACGGCTAACCATGATTAGTTTATTACACTCTGCAGAGGTTTGCGCACTTTTCCCCACAAGACTCGACCGTCTCCGTTTGGTTTCTCGCACTACATGGTGTTTGAGAAGACGGATGACCGAGACATAGTCTTTCAGAAGTGCTAGCACCTTACGATCGGGTAGACCGTACCACCTAAATCCCCTACATCTGCTAGTCTACCACTGTAAGAGTTCTCACAACTTAGTCAACTATGCTAGAGCCCATAATAGCTTGTGGCTGCACACGGAAGTTTCTAGTATGAATAGTCTCATGATCCCTTTGAGCCTGGGTGGCGGTCCAAAAGAAAAACAGGCAAGTCCTGGAATACCCAGGTGCCTCAATCCACCCAGGTGTGTGTTTAAGTTGCCACCTTAGATAAACCATTAATTAACAATCTCACATCTGTCATGGGTATCACTCACCCAATCCACGTCTACTAGCATAGCATGGCATAATAGGCAAACGTAGAAGTAACTCCCAAAGGTTTGATAATAAACAGGTAATAGGTACTACCTCATCTACTTCCCATCCCACAATTTACTTAGATCCTAATCATGCAATGTGTGAGGATTGATCTAATGCAATAAAACTGGGTAGTAGAAAAGGTATGATCAAAGTGTTACTTGCCTTGCTGATGATCCGCGAAACCTAACGATTCGAAGTAACAAGCGGCGCACTCCGGGTACTCTATCGCAGACAAACAAACAAGCATACACTAAGTGCTCATCTAATGCACAGGTAAAACTCAAATAAGAGATCTAACTAGAAGTTTCAACTTAAGAACTCCGATTTGCAAAAAGAATCAAATCGAACGAAGCAACGAAAGACAAACGGCAAAAGAAAACAACTTCGTTCTAGTAATCTGGATCTAGGGCAAATTTTACAGTAGCAAAATCTTGTTTAAGTTGGTTAAACGGATAGAGGGTTTCGAGACGAAACTCTAGGCGCTTGAATCGCCTGATTTCAATAAACGAGCGAAAAGGTATACTAAAACGAAAATCGGATCAGGAATCGCGATCACAAAAATCGCGGATTTAATCCAAGAAAAAGAAAAACGACGAACGCCGAATATTTTCTTTTTGGCACAGAAATCGAGGCGCGACGAACCTCGGCGGCGGGAATCCGGCGGCGGCGGCGGCTCCGGCGGCGCGCGCTAATCGAGGCGGGGCTGATGGGCTCGGGGCGGCGCTATTTAAAGGCTTCCCCTGGGCGGTGTCCCGCTCGGGTACGACCCGAAGTCGGTTCGTTTTTTTTAATTATTCCGCTCGGAAGAAAAACAAAAAGAAATACTAAACGGACTCCAAAAATTCCGAAATAAATTTTCACGGGCTTCTAAAATCAAGCCGCACAAGGTGAACATTTATTTGGGCCCTAAATGCAATTTTGGAAAATGCACTTTTTTCCTAAATTCAAATAAAACACCGAAAAACTCCGGAAAAAATCTTTTTGATTTTATTATTAAATCCTCAATATTTCATTATTTTGGGAAAGTCATTTTATTCCCACTCTCATATTTTTGTAATAGAAATAATTGATGATAAAATAAATAAAATCAAATGATCC
The DNA here is from genome assembly GCF_018294505.1 of Triticum aestivum. NCBI lineage: Eukaryota > Viridiplantae > Streptophyta > Magnoliopsida > Poales > Poaceae > Triticum > Triticum aestivum. Next base: position 439,477,478 of record NC_057794.1, read on the forward strand.
TATTCTCAAAATTTGAGAAAACTCAAATATGAAAATAACGAAATCCCCAACTCTCTCCGTGGGTCATTGAGTTACGTAGAATTTCTAGGATCAACCAAAATGCAAAATAAAATATAATATGCATTATGATCTAATGTATAACATTCCAAATTGAAAATTTGGGATGTTACACATAATCATTCGACTACTCATTGATCTTCACTTATATCTTTCAGAGTAGTTTGTCATTTGCTTTAGTGCTTCATTTATATCCTTTTAGAGCATGGTTGTGGTTTTATTTTATAGAAATAGATGAACTCTCATGCCTCACTTATATTATTTTTGAGAGTCCTAAACAGCATGGTAATTTTCTTTGGTTATGAAATTAGTCCTAATATGATGGGCATCCAAGAGGGATATAATAAAAACTTTCATATAAGTGCATTGAATACTAAGATAAGTTTGATACTTGATGATTATTTTGAGATATGGAGATAGTGATATCAAAGTTGTGCTAGTTGGGTAGTTGTGAATTTTAGGAATACTTGTGTTGAAGTTTGCAAGTCCCGTATGGTAAACGTTGTGTAACAAATTTGAAACATGAGGTGTTATTTGATTGTCTTCCTTATGAGTGGCGGTCGGGGACGAGCGATGGTCTTTTCCTACCAATCTATCCCCCTAGGAGCATGCGCGTAGTTCTTGGTTTTTGATGACTTGTAGATTTTTGCAATAAGTATGTGAGTTCTTTATGACTAATGTTGAGTCCATGGATTATACGCACTCTCACCTTTCCATCATTGCTAGCCTCTTCGGTACCGTGCATTGCCCTTTCTCACATTGAGAGTTGGTGCAAACTTCGCCGGTGCATCCAAACCCCGTGATATGATACGCTCTGTCACACATAAACCTCCTTATATCTTACTCAAAACAGCCACCATACCTACCTATTATGGCATTTCCATAGCCATTCCGAGATATATTGCCATGCAACTTTCCACCGTTCCGTTTATTATGACACGCATCATCATTGTCATATCGCTTTGCATGATCATGTAGTTGACATCGTATTTGTGGCAAAGCCACCATTCATAAATTTTCATACATGTCACTCTTGATTCAACGCAATCCCGGTATAACGCTGGAGGCATTCATATAGAGTCACATATTGTTCTAGTTTCGAGTTGTAATATTTGAGTTGTAAATAAATAGAAGTGTGATGATCATAATTAATAGAGCATTGTCCCAAAAAAGGGAGAAAGGCCAAAAAAAGGGAAAGGCCAAATAAAAAAGGGGAAAGAACAAATAAAAAAAGGAAAGGCCAAATAAAAAAAATACAAAAGGGACAATGCTACTATCCTTTTTTCCACACTTGTGCTTCAAAGTAGCACCATGATCTTCATGATAGAGAGTCTCTTGTTTTGTCACTTTCATAAACTAGTGGGAATTTTTCATTATAGAATTTGGCTTGTATATTCCAACGATGAGCTTCCTCAAATGCCATAGGTCTTCATGAGAAAGCAAGTTGGATGCACACCCACTTAGTTTCTTTTGTTGAGCTTTCATACATTTATAGCTCTAGTGCATCCGTTGCATGGCAATCCCTACTCCTTGCATTGACATCAATTGATGGGCATCTCCCTAGCCCATTGATTAGCCGCGTCGACGTGAGACTTTCTCCTTTTTGTCTTCTCCACATAACCCCCTCATTATTTCTATTCCACCCATAGTGCTATATCCATGGCTCACGGTCATGTATTGCGTGAAAGTTGAAAAAAGTTTGAGATTACTAAAGTATGAAACAATTGCTTGGCTTGTCACTGGGGTTGTGCATGATGAGAGCATTCTTGTGTGACAAAAATGGAGCATGACCAAACTATATGATTTTGTAGGGATGAACTTTCTTTGGTCATGTTATTTTGAGAGGACGTGATTGCTTAGTTAATATGCTTGAAGTATTATTATTTTTATGTCAATATTACACTTTTGTCTTGAATCTTATGGATCTGAAAATTCATGCCAAAATGAAGAGAATTACTTAGAGAAATATGTTAGGTAGCATTCCACATCAAAAATTCTGTTTTTATCATTTACCTACTCGAGGACGAGCAGGAATTAAGCTTGGGGATGCTGATACGTCTCCAACGTATCTATAATTTTTGATTTCATGCTATTATATTATCAACCTTGGATGTTTTATATGCATTTATATGCTATTTTCTATGATTTTTGGGACTAGCCTATTAACCTAGAGCCCAGTGCCAGTTTCTGTTTTTTTTCTTGTTTTAGAGTATCGCAGAAAAGGAAAATCAAACGGAGTCCAATTGACCTGAAACTTCACAGAACTTATTTTTGGACCAGAAGAAGCCCACGGGGTATCGGAGTTGGACGAGAGTCTCGGGCTGCCCACGACGGTGGGGGCGCCCCCTGCCTCATGGACAGCCCAGAGGTCCACCGACATACTTATTCCTCCCATATATACCCATATACCCTAAAAACTTCAGGGAGCACAATAGATTGGGAGTTCCGCCGCCAGAAGCCTCTATAGCCACCGAAAACCAATCTAGACCCGTTCCGGCACCCTGCCGGAGGGGGAATCCCTCTCCGGTGGCCATCTTCATCATCCCGGTGCTCTCCATGACGAGGAGGGAGTAGTTCTCCCTCGGAGCTGAGGGTATGTACCAGTAGCTATGTGTTTGATCTCTCTCTCTCGTGTTCTTGAGGTGGTACGATCTTGATGTATCGCGAGCTTTGCTATTATAGTTGGATCTTATAATGTTTCTCCCCCTCTACTCTCTTGTAATGGATTGAGTTTTCCCTTTGAAGCTATCTTATCGGATTGAGTCTTTAAGGATTTGAGAACACTTGATGTATGTCTTGCATGGGATAACCATGGTGACAATGGGTTATTCTATTGATTCACTTGATGTATGTTTTGGTGATCAACTTGCGGGTTCCGTCCATGAACCTATGCATAGGGGTTGGCACACGTTTTCGTCTTGACTCTCCGGTAGAAACTTTGGGGCACTCTTTGAGGTTCTATGTGTTGGTTGAATAGATGAATCTGAGATTGTGTGATGCATATCATATAATCATACCCAGGGATACTTGAGGTGACATTGGAGTATCTAGGTGGCATTAGGGTTTTGGTTGATTTGTGTCTTAAGGTGTTATTCTAGTACGAACTCTAGGGCTATTTGTGACACTTATAGGAATAGCCCAACGGATTGTGCGGAAAGAATAACTTTGAGGTGGTTTCGTACCCTACCATAATCTCTTGCTTTGTTCTCCACTATTAGTGACTTTGGAGTGACTCTTTGTTGCATGTTGAGGGATAGTTATGTGATCCAATTATGTTATTATTGTTGAGAGGACTTGCACTAGTGAAAGTATGAACCCTAGGCCTTATTTCAACGCATTGCAATACTGTTTGTGCTCACTTTTATCATTAGTTACCTTGTTGTTTTTATATTTTCAGATTACAAAAACCTTTATCTACCATCCATATACCACTTGTATCACCATCTCTTCGCCGAACTAGTGCACCTATACAATTTACCATTGTATTGGGTGTGTTGGGGACACAAGAGACTCTTTGTTATTTGGTTGCAGGGTTGCTTGAGAGAGACCATCTTCATCCTACACCTCCCACATATTGATAAACCTTAGGTCATCCACTTGAGGGAAATTTGCTACTGTCCTACAAACCTCTGCACTTGGAGGCCCAATAACGTCTACAAGAAGAAGGTTGTGTAGTAGACATTAGGGAGACATAGAGATTTGCAAGATACATACGGATCTGAATGTTGCAGACCTATTGACCAAGCCTCTTCCACGAGCAAAACATGATCAGCACCAAGACTCCATGGGTGTTAGAATCCTTACTGTGTAATCTAGATTGTTGACTCTAGTGCAAGTGGGAGACTGAAGGAAATATGCCGTAGAGGCAATAATAAAGTTATTATTTATTTCCTCATATCATGATAAATGTTTATTATTCATGCTAGAATTGTATTAACCGGAAACATAATACATGTGTGAATACATAGACAAACATAGTGTCACTAGTATGCCTCTACTTGACTAGCTCGTTGATCAAAGATGGTTGAGTTTCCTAGTCATAGACAAGAGTTGTCATTTGATTAACGGGATCACATCATTAGGAGAATGATGTGATTGACATGACCCATTCTATTAGCTTAGCACTTGATAGGTTAGTTTACTGTTATTGCTTTCTTTATGACTTATACATGTTCCTATGACTATGAGATTATGCAACTCCCGATTACCAGAAGAACACTTTGTGTGCTACCAAAAGTCACAACATAACTGGGTGATTATAAAGGTGCTCTACAGGTGTCTCCGATGGTGTTCGTTGAGTTGGCATATATCGAGAATAGGATTTGTCACTCCAATTGTCGGAGAGGTATCTCTAGGAGTTAGTTACGGGATGATGCATTGCGGAACAAGTAAAGAGACTTGCTGGTAACGAGATTGAACTAGGTATTGAGATACCGACGATCGAATCTCGGGCAAGTAACATATCGATGACAAAGGGAACAACGTATGTTGTTATGCGGTTTGACCGATAATGATCTTCATAGAATATGTAGGTACCAATATGAGCATCCAGGTTCCGCTATTGGTTATTGACCAGAGACGTGTCTTGATCATGTCTACATAGTTCTCTAACCCGTAGGGTCCGGACGCTTAAAGTTCTGTGACGATCGATATTATGAGTTTTTGTGTTTTGATGTACCGAAGGTAGTTCGGAGTCCCGGATATGATCACAGACATGATGAGGAGTCTCGAAATGGTCGAGGCGTAAAGATCGATATATTGGACGAGTATGTTCGGACACCGGAAGTGTTTTGGGAGGTTTCGGACATATACCGGAGTACCGGGGGGTTACCGGAACCCCTTGGGGAGTATATTGGGCCTAATGGGCCTTAGTGGGAGAAGAGGAGGGGCGGCCAGGGCAGCCGCGTGCCCCCTTCCCTTGTATTCCGAATTGGACAAGGAGGGGGGCAGTGTCGTGGTTCTAACTCTGACAGTGATGTAGGGGGTATGTATGGAGAGGCTAGATCTTAGCTATAGAGGAGTTGTAAGCACACGAGGATTACGAGTTCAGGCCCTTCTCGGAGGAAGTAACAGCCCTACATCTTGGTGCCCGGAGGCGGTCGACTGAATTATGTGGGTGTGAATAACAGGGGTGCCAACCCTTGATACTGAGGAGGGGGGTAGCTTATATAGAGTTTGCCAGGCCCCTCCAGCCCTCAGTAATGCAAGGTTTAAAGTACATTAAGACTGCGGGTTACTGGTAACGCCCCTAATAAAGTGCTATGTGTTGGGGAACGTAGTAATTTCAAAAAATTTCCTACGCACACGCAAGATCATGGTGATGCATAGCAACGAGAGGGGAGAGTGTGATCTACGTACCCTTGTAGATCGACAACGGAAGCGTTGATGCAACGTAGAGGAAGTAGTCGTACGTCTTCCCGGTCCAACCGATCCAAGCACCGTTACTCCGGCACCTCTGAGTTCTTGGCACACGTTCAGCTCGATGACGCTCCCCGGGCTCCAATCCAGCAAAGCATCGGGGAGGAGTTCCGTCAGCACGACGGCGTGGTGACGATCTTGATGTTCAACCGTCGCAGGGCTTCGCCTAAGCACCGCTACAATATGACCGAGGTGGAATATGGTGGAGGGGGGCACCGCACACGGCTAAGGAACGATCACGAAGATCAACTTGTGTGTCTATGGGGTGCCCCTGCCCCCGTATATAAAGGAGTGGAGGAGGGGAGGGCCGACCCTCTCTATGGCGTGCCCTAGGGGAGTCCTACTCCCACCGGGAGTAGGATTCCCCCTTTCCTAGTCCAACTAGGAGTCCTTCCATGTAGTAGGAGTAGGAAACAAGGAAGGGGCGCAGCCCCTCCCCCTAGTCCAATTCGGACTAGGCCTTGGGGGAGCGCACGGCCTGCCCTAGGCAGCCCCTCTCTCTTTCCCGTATGGCCCAATAAGGCCCAATACTTCTCCCGGCGAATTCCCATAACTCTCCGGTACTCCGAAAAATACCCGAATCACTCGGAACCTTTCCGATGTCCGAATATAGTCGTCCAATATATTGATCTTTACGTCTCGACCATTTCGAGACTCCTCGTTATGTCCCCGATCTCATCCGGGACTCCGAACTCCTTCGGTACATCAAAACTCATAAACTCATAATATAACTGTCATCGAAACCTTAAGCGTGCGGACCCTACGGTTCGAGAACAATGTAGACATGACTGAGACACGTCTCCGGTCAATAACCAATAGCGGGACCTGGATGCCCATATTGGCTCCTACATATTCTACGAAGATCTTTATCGGTCAGACTGCATAACAACATATGTTGTTCCCTTTGTCATCGGTATGTTACTTGCCCGGGATTCGATCGTCGGTATCTCAATACCTAGTTCAATCTTGTTACCGGCAAGTCTCTTTACTCGTTCCGTAATACATCATCTCGCAACTAACTCATTAGTTGCAATGCTTGCAAGGCTTATGTGATGTGCATTACCGAGAGGGCCCAGACATACCTCCCCGACAATCAGAGTGACAAATCCTAATCTCGAAATACGCCAACCCAACATGTACCTTTGGAGACACTTGTAGAGCTCCTTTATAATCACCCTGTTACGTTGTGACGTTTGGTAGCACACAAAGTGTTCCTCCGGTAAACGGGAGTTACATAATCTCATAGTCATAGGAACATGTATAAGTCATGAAGAAAGCAATAGCAACATACTAAACGATCGGGTGCTAAGCTAATGGAATGGGTCATGTCAATCAGATCATTCAACTAATGATGTGATCCCTTTAATCAAATGACAACTCTTTGTCCATGGTTAGGAAACATAACCATCTTTGATTAACGAGCTAGTCAAGTAGAGGCATACTAGTGACACTCTGTTTGTCTATGTATTCACACATGTATTATGTTTCCGGTTAATACAATTCTAGCATGAATAATAAACATTTATCATGAAATAAGGAAATAAATAATAACTTTATTATTGCCTCTAGGGCATATTTCCTTCAGTCTCCCACTTGCACTAGAGTCAATAATCTAGTTCACATCTCCATGTGATTTAACAGCAATAGTTCACATCACCATGTGATTAACACCCATAGTTCACATCGTCATGTGACCAACACTCAAAGGGTTTACTAGAGTCAGTAATCTAGTTCACATATCTATGTGATTAACACCCAAAGAGTACTAAGGTGTGATCATGTTTTGTTTGTGAGATAATTTTAGTCAACGGGTCTGTCACATTTAGATCCGTAAGTATTTTGCAAGTTCTATGTCTACGATGCTCTACACGGAGCTACTCTAGCTAATTGCTCCCACTTTCAATATGTATCTAGATTGAGACTTAGAGTCACCTAGATTAGTGTCAAAACTTGCATCGACGTAACCTTTTATGACGAACCTTTTGTCACCTCCATAATCGAGAAACATATCCTTATTCCACTAAGGATAATTTTGACCGCTGTCCAGTGATCTACTTCTAGATCACTATTGTATTCCCTTGCCAAAATCAGTGTAGGGTATACAATAGATCTGGTACACAGCATGGCATACTTTATAGAACCTATGGCCAAGGCATAGGGAATGACTTTCATTCTCTTTCTATCTTCTGCCATGGTCGGGTTTTGAGTCTTACTCAACTTCACACCTTGTAACACAAGCAAGAACTCTTTCTTTGAGTGTTCCATTTTGAACTACTTAAAAATCTTGTCAAGGTATGTACTCATTGAAAAAAAAAACTTATCAAGCGTCTTGATCTATCTCTATAGATCTTGATGCTTAATATGTAAGCAGCTTCACCGAGGTTTTCTTGAAAAATCCTTTCAAACACTCCTTTATGCTTTGCAGAATAATTCTACATTATTTCCGATCAACAATATGTCATACACATATACTTATCAGAAATGCTGTAGTGCTCCCACTCTCTTTCTTGTAAATACAGGCTTCACCGCAAGTCTGTATAAAACTATATGCTTTGATCAACTTATCAAAGCGTATATTCCAACTCCGAGATGCTTGCACCAGTCCATAAATGGATCGCTGGAGCTTGCACACTTTGTTAGCTCCCTTTGGATCGACAAAGCCTTCTGGTTGCATCATATACAACTCTTCTTCCAGAAATCCATTCAGGAATGCAGTTTTGACATCCATCTGCCAAATTTCATAATCATAAAATGCGGCAATTTCTAACATGATTCGGACAGAGTTAAGCATCGCTACGAGTGAGAAAATCTCATCGTAGTCAACACCTTGAACTTGTCGAAAACCTTTTTGCGACAATTCTAGCTTTGTAGATAGTAACACTACTATCAGCGTCCGTCTTCCTCTTGAAGATCCATTTATTTTCTATGGCTTGCCGATCATTGGGCAAGTCAACCAAAGTCTACACTTTGTTCTCATACATGGATCCCATCTCAGATTTCATGGCCTCAAGCCATTTTGCGGAATCTGGGCTCATCATCGCTTCCTCATAGTTCGCAAGTTCGTCATGGTCTACTAACATGACTTCCAGAACAGGATTACCGTACCACTCTGGTGCGGATCTCACTCTAGTTTACCTACAAGATTCGGTAGTAACTTGATCTGAAGTTACATGATCATCATCATTAGCTTCCTCACTAATTGGTGTAGTAGTCACAAGAACAGATTTCTGTGATGAACTACTTTCCAATAAGGGAGATGATACAATTACCTTATCAAGTTTTCTACTTTCCTCCCACTCACTTCTTTCGAGAGAAACTCATTCTCTAGAAAAACTCCGAATTTAGCAACAAAAGTCTTGCCTTCGGATTTGTGATAGAAGGTGTACCCAAAAGTCTCCTTTGGGTATCCTATGAAGACATATTTCTCCGATTTGGTTTTGAGCTTATTAGCATGAAACTTTTTCATATAAGTATCACAACCCCAAACTTTAAGAAACGACAGCTTAGGTTTCTTGCCAAACCATAGTTCACACGGTTTCGTCTCAACGGATTTAGATGGTGCCCTATTTAACGTGAATGCAGCTGTCTCTAATGCATAACCCCAAAACGATAGTGGTAGATCAGTAAGAGACATCATAGATTGCACTATATCCAATAAAGTACGGTTATGACGTTCGGACACACCATTATGCTATGGTGTTCCATGTGGCATGAGTTTGTGAAACTATTCCACATTGTTTTAATTGAAGACCAAACTCGTAACTCAAATATTTGTCTCCGCGATCAGATCGTAGAAACTTTATTTTCTTGTCATGATGATTTTCCACTTCACTCTGAAATTCTTTGAACTTTTCAAATGTTTCAGACTTATGTTTCATCAAGTAGATATACCCATATCTTCTCAAATCATCTGTGAAGTTTAGAAAATAATGATACCCGCCGCGAGCCTTAACACGCATCGGATCTCATACATCAGTATGTATTATTTCCAATAAGTCAGTTGCTCGCTCCATAGTTCCGGAGAACGGCGTTTTAGTCATCTTGCCCATGAGACATGGTTCACAAGCATCAACTGATTCATAATCAAGTGATTCCAAAAACCCATTAGCATGGAGTTTCTTCACGCGCTTTACACCAATATGACCTAAACGGCAGTGCCACAAATAAGTTGCACTATGATTATTAACTTTGCATCTTTATGATTATGTGCATCACTACGATCGAGATCCAACGAACTATTTTCGTTGGGTGTGTAACCATATAAGGTTTTATTCATGTAAACAGAACAACAATTTATTCTCTTACTTAAATGAATAACCGTATTACAATAAACATGATCAAATCATATTCATGCTCAACGCAAACACCAAATAACACTTATTCAGGTTCAACACTAATCCCGAAAGTATAGGGAGTGTGCGATGATGATCATATCAATCTTGGAACCACTTCCAACACACATCGTCACTTCACCCTTAACTAGTCTCTGTTTATTCTGCAACTTCCGTTTCGCGTTACTAATCTTAGCAACTGAACTAGTATCAAATACTTAGGGGTTGCTATAAACACTAGTAAAGTACACATCAATAACATGTATATCAAATATACTTATGTTCACTTTGCCATCCTTCTTATCTGCCAATCACTTGGGGTAGTTCCGCTTCCAGTGACCAGTCCCTTTGCAGTAGAAACACTTAGTCTCAGGCTTAGGACCATACTTGGGCTTCTTCACTTGAGCAGCAACTTGCTTGTTGTTCTTCTTGAAGTTCCCCTTCTTCCCTCTGCCCTTTTCTTGAAACTAGTGGTCTTGTCTACCATCAACACTTGATGTTTTTCTCGATTTCTACCTTCATCAATTTCCGCATTACGAAGAGCTTGGGAATCATTTCCGTTATCCCTTGCATATCATAGTTCATCACGAAGTTCTACTAACTTGGTGATGGTGACTAGAGAATTCTGTCAATCACTATCTTATCTGGAAGATTAACTCCCACTTGATTCAAGTGATTGTAGTACTCAGACAATCTGGGCACATGCTCACTAGTTGAGCGATTCTCCTCCATCTTTTAGCTATAGAACTTTTTGGAGACTTCATATCTCTCAACTCGGGTATTTGCTTGAAATATTAACTTCAACTCCTGGAACATCTCATATGTTCCATGACGTTCAAAACGTCTTTGAAGTCCCGATTCTAAGACATTAAGCATGGTGCACTAAACTATCAAGTAGCCATCATATTGAGCTAGCCAAACGTTCATAACGTCTGCATCTGCTCCTGCAATAGGTCTGTTGCCTAGAGGTGCATCAAGGACATAATTCTTCTGTGCAGCAATGAGGATAAACCTCAGATCACGGATCCAATCCGCATCATTGCTACTAACATCTTTCAACACAATTTTCTCTAGGAACATATCAAAATAAACACAGGGAAGCAACAACGCGAGCTATTGATCTACAACATAATTTGCAAAATACTACCAGGACTAAGTTCATGATAAATTTAAGTTCAATTAATCATATTACTTAAGAACTCCCACTTAGATAGACATCCCTCTAATCCTCTAAGTGATCACGTGATCCAAATCAACTAAACGATGTCCGATCATCACGTGAGATGGAGCAGTTTCATTGGTGAACATCACTATGTTGATCATATCTAGTATATGATTCACGCTCGACCTTTCGGTCTCCGTGTTCCGAGGCCATATCTGTATATGCTTGGCTCGTCGAGTATAACCTGAGTATTCCGCGTGTGCAACTGTTTTGCACCCGTTGTATTTGAACGTAGAGCCTATCACACCCGATCATCACGTGGTGTCTCAGCACGAAGAACTTTCGCAACGGTGCATACTCAGGGAGAACACTTCTTGATAATTAGTGAGAGATCATCTTAAAATGCTATCGTCAAACTAAGCAAAATAAGATGTATAAAAGATAAACATCATATGCAATCAAAATATGTGACATGATATGGCCATCATCATCTTGCGCCTTTGATTTCCATCTCCAAAGCAATGTCATGATCTATATCGTCACCGGCATGACACCATGATCTCCATCATCTTGATCTATATCAATGTGCCGTCACGTGGTCGTCTCGCCAACAATTGCTCTTGCAACTATTGCTATCGCATAGCGATAAATTAAAGCAATTATTGGACGCTTGCATCTTATGCAATAGAGAGACAACCATAAGGATTTTGCCAGTTGCTGATAACTTCAACAAAACATGATCATCTCATACAACAACTTATATCTCATCACGTCTTGACCATATCACATCACAACATGCCCTGCAAAAACAAGTTAGACGTCCTCTACTTTGTTGTTGCAAGTTTTACGTGGCTGCTACGGGCATAGCAAGAACTGTTCTTACCTACGCATCAAAAACCACAACGATAGTTTGTCAAGTTGGTGTTGTTTTAACCTTCGCAAGGACTGGGCATAGCCACACTCGGTTCAACTAAAGTTGGAGAAACTGACACCCGCCAGCCACCTGTGTGCAAAGCACGTCGGTAGAACCAGTCTCGCGTAAGCGTACGCGTAATGTTGGTTCGGGCCGCTTCATCCAACAATACCGCCGAACCAAAGTGTGACATGCTAGTAAGCAGTATGACTTATATCGCCCACAACTCACTTGTGTTCTACTCGTGCATATTACATCTACGCATAAACCTAGGCTCGGATGCCACTGTTAGGGAACGTAGTAATTTCAAAAAAATTCCTACGCACACGCAAGATCATGGTGATGCATAGCAATGAGAGGGGAGAGTGTGATCTACGTACCCTTGTAGATCGACAACGGAAGCGTTGATGCAACGTAGAGGAAGTAGTCGTACGTCTTCCTGGTCCAACCGATCCAAGCACCGTTACTCCGGCACCTCCGAGTTCTTGGCACACGTTCAGCTCGATGAAGCTCCCCGGGCTCCGATCCAGCAAAGCATCGGGGAGGAGTTCTGTCAGCACGACGGCGTGGTGACGATCTTGATGTTAAACCGTTGCAGGGCTTCGCCTAAGCACCGCTACAATATGACCGAGGTGGAATATGGTGGAGGGGGGCACCGCACACGGCTAAGGAACGATCATGAAGATCAACTTGTGTGTCTATGGGGTGTCCCCTGCCCCCGTATATAAAGGAGTGGAGGAGGGGAGGGCCGGCCCTCTCTATGGCGCGCCCTAGGGGAGTCCTACTCCCACCAGGAGTAGGATTCCCCCTTTCCTAGTCCAACTAGGAGTCCTTCCATGTAGTAGGAGTAGGAAACAAGGAAGGGGCGCAGCCCCTCCCCCTAGTCCAATTCGGACTAGGCCTTGGGGGAGCGCACGGCCTGCCCTAGGCAGCCCCTCTCTCTTTCCTGTATGGCCCAATAAGGCCCAATACTTCTCCCGACGAATTCCCGTAACTCTCCGGTACTCCGAAAAATACCCGAATCACTAGGAACCTTTCCGATGTCCGAATATAGTCGTCCAATATATCGATCTTTACGTCTCGACCATTTCAAGACTCCTCGTTATGTCCCCGATCTCATCCGGGACTCCGAACTCCTTCGGTACATCAAAACTCATAAACTCATAATATAACTGTCATCGAAACCTTAAGCGTGCGGACCCTACGGTTCGAGAACAATGTAGACATGACCGAGACATGTCTCCGGTCAATAACCAATAGCGGGACCTGGATGCCCATATTGGCTCCTACATATTCTACGAAGATCTTTATCGGTCAGACCGCATAACAACATACGTTGTTCCCTTTGTCATCGGTATGTTACTTGCCCGAGATTCAATCGTCGGTATCTCAATACCTAGTTCAATCTCGTTACCGGCAAGTCTCTTTACTCGTTCCGTAATATATCATCTCGCAACTAACTCATTAGTTGCAATGCTTGCAAGGCTTATGTGATGTGCATTACCGAGAGGACCCAAAGATACCTCTCCGACAATCGGAGTGACAAACCTAATCTCGAAATACGCCAACCCAACATGTACCTTTGGAGACACCTGTAGAGCTCCTTTATAATCACCCAGTTACGTTGTGACGTTTGGTAGCACACAAAGTGTTCCTCCGGTAAACGGGAGTTACATAATCTCATAGTCATAGGAACATGTATAAGTCATGAAGAAAGCAATAGCAACATACTAAACGATCGGGTGCTAAGCTAATGGAATGGGTCATGTCAATCAGATCATTCAACTAATGATGTGATCCCATTAATCAAATGACAACTCTTTGTCCATGGTTAGGAAACATAACCATCTTTGATTAACGAGCTAGTCAAGTAGAGGCATACTAGTGACACTCTGTTTGTCTATGTATTCACACATGTATTATGTTTCCGGTTAATACAATTCTAGCATGAATAATAAACATTTATCATGAAATAAGGAAATAAATAATAACTTTATTATTGCCTCTAGGGCATATTTCCTTCACTATGATGACCATAAAAGCTACTTAATGACCGACCGTTTGCGTGCAGGGTGACTTTAGATCTCCTGGCAGTCGAATGGTTGGAATTTGGTCGAGTGATTGCTTCATGGTCGAGTGTCTTGAATCTATCGAGTGGGAGACCTCCAAGTCGATTGAAAGGTGACTTCTTCTAGGGATGTAATTGGGTAGGGTACTTAGGACAGGTCCATGCCCCTATCCTAGGTACATAGCTTCATCATTAGCCCCCGAATGGATCGAGGTTCGAGTGGGGAAGGAGTTGGGGATCTTTCCGACTAGTTCTTCATGTTATATGAACGTCTTGTTTCGGATCAATTGTCACGGATGACGTCGTCAACTTCTTTCAGTCGCCTTGATCCATTCTTGGCCTCTTGTCGAGTGAATTTCTTTACTTGTGAAGTTCCGAGTGACGGTGTGAAAGGGATCTTCTGTTTGACGAGTTGTTCTGTGGCCCGCGGATTTTGCGGGATTTGAATTTCGGGAAGCGCACGGGATGGGGGCGGCCGCAGTAATCGGATGGGATAGGACGGAAGCTCCTCGATCCCCGCGCCACCTTTTTCGCCACGTACCGCGCGCGCGCCCGTTGCGGGATTTGATGGGATTGCCTGGGCCTACCAGTCAGCCACTCAGAAGCGACCTCTTATAAGCTCCCGGCTCGGGACCCCCGAACAGTGCGCCTTCACTTTTCCCCCTTCCTTCACAAGATCCTCCGCCACCTCCGCTCCCACCTTGGTGTCGTAGGTCTGTTCGAGCTTCATCGGCGACGATGGTGAAGGAGAAGACGTCAGCTCTGGAGCGCGCGAAGAAGGCGGCGGTGCAGGGGAAGGGGAAGAAGTCCACTCGGGGCGGATCTTCCTCGAGGACTGCTCTGCCCAAGGATTGGATCCAGGGCAACTGAATGCCGTCGGTGATTCAGCAGGATGATCTCGATGATCTGGTCGAGGGGGGATTCATTCCCCACGAATCAGTGCGCCTCCCTGGGAAAGAAGTCGAACCCCAGCCTCTTGATGGTGAGTGCGTCCTCCTCGCCACCCATATCGATCGTGGATTCTCTCTGCCTCCTCATCCTTTTTTCGGAGCTTCTTGAACTTCTTCGGAGCGCAGCTCCATCACTTTACTCCCAATTCTATTGTGTATCTTGCTGCTTTCGTTTCCTTGTGTGAAACCTTCTTGGGTTGCCGCCCCCATTGGGGACTCTTCAAGCACATCTTCACTTGCCGCTCTCAGTCGGTCAAGAAGGCCAAGTCGAGTGAGGAACGAACGCAGGTGATCCAGCTGTGCGGGGGTCTGGCGATCCAGATGAGGGGAAAAAGTTCCTTTCCGTCTATCACTTTTCCCGAGTCAGTCCGTGGGTCGCAGTCGACTTGGTTTTACTGTAAAAACCAGGTGACCCCAGGACAGTCGACTAGGCTTCCCCCTTTTTCTCTGAATCAAGCACAAAAACCTGCCTCTCTGAAAGTGACGCCGGAGGAAAAGGCGCAAGTCAAGGTGCTGGTCGATCGAGTGGTTTAGCTTGTCCGCGAGGGTGTGACTGGCATGGACTTGTTGGAAGTCTTCCTTCGGAGGCGCATCCAACCGCTTCAGGCTCGTGACCACCCGATGTGGATGTATTCGGGTCTCGAAGACACCACTCGGATTCACCCAGAGGAGGTCACTGACAAGATGTTGGAAGGGTGGCTGTCGAGTATCACAGGGAACAAGGACAACCCCCGAGGAGCCAGGAGGATTCCTCCACTCGACCAAACATTCGAAGTGGACAAGGTCTGATCTTGCGTTTCCGACTGTGATCTTGCTTTCTTTATTTGTTCTTTTTGGATTAGTCGATTGACTTTTGTCTCGTTTGTTGTCCTCTAGGCCACTACTGAGATGTACTCGACACCCAATGGAGCACAGGAGCAGGCCGAGGAAGGAGAGGTGAGTGGAGGCGAAAGTGGAGACGAGGGAGAAGAGTGGGAATCTGACGGCGAAGGAGAGGGGGATGACGACGACGACTCCAGTGAAGAGGAGGAGGAAGAAGTCGAACCTCCCCGCTCGGAACGGCGATCCGAGCTTACACACGACCCTGCGCGGGAACGTGGTAAGGTGACTGTCCCTGTTGGGCAGTCGTCGAAGCGCCCTTGGACCTCATCTCCAGCACCGATAGAAAAAGCTCCCAAGCACCCACGCGCGACACTGTCCAAGCCGCCCAAGGCTCTGCCCAAGATGAAGATGACTGTCCCCACCATTTCTAGGTAATAGTGGAATTTGTTTTCCTTTGTCGAACGTGACGGACTCTTGGTCGACTCATTGAATAAGCTGACTGACTTTCGAAATTTGCAGTGCTGCCACCTCGAAGATCTCCGCCAAGGACGATGATCAAGAGATGGAAGACGCTGTTACCTCCAACCCCGGTACGATTACTGATGCTCTTCTTTTAGTCGACTAACGATTTCTTATAATTCCGGTCGATTGGAATTTTCTTGTAGCTCCTCCTCATGTCATTGACCTCCCTGATGATGATGATGAAGTGCTGCTGATGGCGCGAAGGAACAGGAGGGCGTCGGCTGGCAACACCCCACAAACTACTCCGGCGCCTGAGGCCGCAGTCCGGGAGGGTGGTGATACCACTCGGGTTTCTGTGACCTTCGCTGAACCTCTGACGAGTGTCCGGCCTTTGACGTCAACTGCAAATCCGCCTTCGCTTTTTGCCACACACCATGTCCCTGAAGACCAAGTGGGTGCCGCTAAAGAGGCTATACGCCAGGCGGGGATCATGATGGAGCAAGTGAAGGTGGTTCGGGAAGCCAGCCAAGCAGCTTATGACGCGAGCTCAGCTCTTCAGAGCAACGTCCAGGTCAGTCGATTCACCGCTTGTTCTGTTAGGATATGCTATCTGAAGAATCTCTTTTCCGAAGATCTTTATATCTGTACGCCCAGTGGGTGTGTCTATTAATCTTTTTGACGAGTGGGGGCACGCTAAGTGCACCCACTGGGTGTAGTCCCCGAGACTACGGTGGACTGATGGTAGTCGACTGTAGTCTTTATATTGTGTTTCTTTAGCTGAACTTCTTCACTCGGTCTCGTCAGGCCATGTCGAATGGAACTGTACATGGTCGGCTGCGGGCAGTCGATTTTTTTTGGTCGAACTAGTGGGGGCACGCTGAGTGCACCCACTGGGTGTAGTCCCCGAGACTACTGTCGAATGTTTTTGATTCGGCTGTTGTCGTGGATTTGTCACGGCAGATGTCCTAGTGAAAGGACTTAGTCGTGGAGCCATCGCCACGGGTTTACTTGAAGGGGTTAAAGCGGACAAAGACACGAGGGTTTTATACTAGTTCGGCCCCTTCGATGAAGGTAAAGCCTACGTCTAGTTGTGATGGATTGATATGGTCTCGATGGCTAGGGAGCAAACAAGCTTCGCCCAGGCTCGAGTTGTCGTTGTCTGTCCTGAACCGCCGCCGGGTCGTCCCCTTATATACACGGGTGACGCCCGTCGGTCCATAGAGTCCCAACCGGTTCATACTCGTATCCCGGTTGGTATCTCTCTATTCCTAACTTACAATACAAGTTATACATCAGGTCGGTTTACGGATACAGATTCTAAACCGACTATAGGCCTTGGGCCTTCATCTGCTTATATCACTAATGAAGTTAACCCGGCCCAAGTAGGCCGGTTTACGCCTAGTGGTAATATCCCCAACATTAGGCCCCAGATTGATTTGAACTGGTTCATGTCAATCCTTCACAAAATCTTGTGTCTTGGACATCTTCTGGTAATTGGTAAACCGCCATGTTGTCATCATTTCTGGTTGTTGTAAACCGGCATGACGTCATCATGAAATTTGTCATTTATAACGCCCTCTTTTAACGGTAGCTCCTGGATCCGCGCGCTTGACCTAACTCTGTTGCCTTATAAATAAGACCGAATGGTCATCTCCTTTCTTTTCCCCTCATCTCTTCTTCTTCGTCTTCCTCGCGTCGCCAGCCTTGGAGCTCCGCCGCCACCGTCGACCTCTGCTTCGTCTTGGGCCGCTGCATCAACCTGAGCGCACCAGAGCACTGCGGTATCGTTCCGCATCTTCTCCGTTCCCAGTAAGCTTTCTCCTCTTCTTGACCTAGATCTGTTCTTAGGGTTCCATGTTCATGCTGCGTTCGTCACTTGCTCATACTTGTATTCCGACTCTTGGATGAATCTGTAAACTCCTGCTGTGTTCAGTAGTAATCTTTAAGCATCCGCCTGTTATTTCTTATCTAAGCCCATAGATCTCACGCACATACCCGCTCAATGGTTCACTTCCGTTCCGCCTTACTCTTTGGAATATTTCCTGTTTTTGTGAGCTCGCTGTAGATCCGTGGCTGTAATAAGATCTTGTGAAACCTGTTTCTGTATACCTAGTTGTCCATAGCTTCAATTTCTTCCGATGCTTAGGTCAGGCGGTTTAACTTATCATAGAAAAAAGTTACTAAACCGGTGTATACCATTAGTCCCCTGGTTGAACCGCCAGAATCCACATGATGCCGCATTGTGGAAGACCGGTTTATCGTAGTTTAGATCAACACCTTGTTTTACCCAGCGTGTTCTTGAACCGGATCATCTATTTCTTGTAGATCTCGCCATGGCCAAACAAGTGTATGAGTGCAATTGGGTTCCTTCTCGCGTCACGGAATCACAGTTGGACGATCTAGTCTTGATCGGCGCTTTAGACAGTAAAGATACGATCCACTGGAGGGTTCCTGGAAATGAATGTCCACCTACCCCCCAGGAAGGAGAGGTTGTGGTCTTCGCAGATCACTTGGCCCGGGGCTTCAAACCGCCCGGCTCTAAATTTTACCGGGATGTGTTAGCCAATTTTTAGCTCCGTCCACAGGATATTGGCCCCAACTCTGTTACCAATCTATGCCACTTTCAAGTGCTCTCTGAGGTATACTTTCAAGAGGAGCCTTCAGTCGAATTGTTTAGAGACCTCTTTCATTTAAACCGTCGCACTGAATTCACCGATGTCCCCAACACTGAATTGGGCGGTATGGCCATTCAGAAGAGGAAGGAAATCACTTATCCCCACGTCAAACTCCATACTCACCCCAAGGAGTGGAATGCAACTTGGTTTTATTGCAAGGATACCTCCCCTGTCAATGAAAATCCCTTGCCCGGTTTCCGTCCGGAACGGCTTAGCAACACGCACCCTTTTCCACAAAGACTAAGCGCCAAGGAAAGAATTAAATACGCTCCGCAACTGTCCAAGCTTCGAGCTTTTATGGCCAACGGCTTAACGGGAATAGATCTTGCACGCTGTTGGATATCATGGAGCATACTGCCTCTGAGCCGGCGCTCCAATTTGATGTGCAAGTATACTGATAGTGTCGATGACCCACTCCGACACACTAAAATCCAACTCCCCGATGACGAAGTCACAGAATTTGTGAAAAAGATGCTGAATGAACCAGAGCACCTCTGTGCTCAAACCGGTCTGCCTCCTTACTGCACCACCAACAAACCGCCAGCGGTAATATTTTAATTGCTCTATTGTTGAACCGGTTGCTGCTTTATATGTTTGACATTTAATTACTGCTGATCCAGGGCGATAATCTGTTTTGGAGCAAGAAACTTCCTCAAGACAAAACGGAGAAAGCAGGGCGGCCAATCCGTCCCAAGACCAAGGTTATTAAGAAGCCAGCTCATAAGAGAAAAACCACCGCTTCATCTGATCCAGCTATTGATGATGATGTGGGTAACCCGGACCTTGAGGTAGAACTTGACTCGCTTGGCTTATTTTTTACACGCCTTATTGATGATGATGCTTGTCAGGATGACGCTGAAGCCAGCAATGCGGAATTCGTTGAGGTAACTATTCTCTCTTCCGATTCAGAAATCTTGCCTTTGCCAAAACTTCGACAGGCAAACAGGAAAGTTAAATTTTCTCATCCTCTTGCTTATTTGGATCCTAAATTTCATATGAAGATTCAGCAACATGAAGTTCGCCGCACAACCCGGCACAGTGGCCAGGTAGTTACCTCCACCGGTTTACCAAACAGTCCGGTTCGAAAACACTGCTCCGAGGTCTCTGACCTTTTTGTTGATTTACATCCTAAAGCGGGTTTCTTCCGTCAACCTCTTAACCCATCCGACTCCAATTATCAGGTTACTTCTCATTCATCTTCTGGTGAATCGTCGGCCACTCAGCTGCCACCGTTAAAAACAGTTCTTGGGTAAGCTAAGCTAAACATATGCTTCCAGTACACTGTGTAATGGCTTATGCTTTTCCTTGACTCTTTGGTTTTCTTTCAGGGCCAAACCTAAACCGAGCAAGAAAGCCCGCCTGGATAAAGCGGCCGTAGAGGATGTAGCCCAAGAACATGACAAAACGCCAGATCTTGAGGCATTTGCTCCTGAGGATATTCCCAATGATCCTCCTTTACAAGACGATGCTATTCCCGAAGAGAGGCCTATTAATACTTCAGTCTCTGCTGACCCGCCTGTCAGCTCCGTCCGGATTGAGAAATCCCACAGTCCTGTTGACAAACCGATCAGACTAACACAAACCGGCGAGTCCAAAGATGATGATGTTGTGATTACCGGTGTAGGCCGCTTTGAACCCGGGAATCCTGTCACCTTAACCAAGCATACCATAAAAGAGGATTTTTCCGCTCTGAATAAAGAAAAATGGGATGTTGAACTGGAGACATATGCTGCTCTGAGCGCCCAAGATCTTCATTCCGGCTATCTAAACCGGCTTTATACTAGCCGTGACTGTGAAGCTGGTCTGGTAAAAATGATGAGGGATAAATTTGAGGTAACTTACTTCTTTACTGCCTGCCTTTGCACCAATCCTCCTAGCCCCCAAGGGTCGGTTTAACTTAGCAGAATTAGACCGGGGCTCGGACAGAAAAACTATCCTTAGAACATAATTTGATCAAATAGCCATTAGCCCCCAAGTGCCAAGTTGAATACCTGTATTGAGCTTGGGACTTCGCAATCTAATAACTTGATGAAAATTGAAGGTGCATTAGCCCCCAAGTATCAGGCGTATAACTTTGTTTATGTGGTTGATACTTCAATTTCTTTGGACCGTTTGTTGAAAGCTAAATGCTGTCTGTATGCAGGCTGAGGTGAGAATCAAGGAGGACCGGATTGCCGATTTGCAGGAGGCCTTGAAAACCCAACAGGCTAAAACAGACAAGGCAAAGGAAGAACTAACCAGCGCCTTGAGCACCGCTGAACAGCTGAAGAAGGGCTTCAAGAAAGAGCGGGCTGATTGGGCCACTGAGAAGGCCGCTTTAACCAAAAGAGCGGAAAATGCTGAAGCTGCCCTTAAACCGGTGGTGGATGAACTTACGGCCGTAAAGCAGCAAATACACTCCATGACCGCTACAATCTTTGGTAAGCTCTTTTTAACTTCTGTGATAATTTGAACCTGGTGTAATGTAAATCCGGTGTGAGACCGTCCCTGTATTGTTGTAGGCACACGCATTGGGCACTTAGGAAATGATGTGCGGAAGAAACTGAAGGCTGCCTACACCTTAGTGGAACAATTATATACCGGAGCCCAGCGGATCATCACCACAGCCTCTCATAACAACCCGGCACCTTCTTTAATCCAGGACACTCTTAACAGGTTGTCGATGCTTCCGGCCCGGATGGAGGAGCTGAAGAAATCTGCTGCTCGAACCGGAGCTATTAACGCTTTGATCCGGGCAAAGGCATGGGTGCCAGATTTCGACCCTGTGGAAGCATGTCAAGGCTATCCCAGCCTGAAGGAAGATGGCTCTGAATTTGACGAAGAGGATTTAAGGGCAATAAACCGTGCAGTGCGCCCTCTGGCTTGTCAGCTAGCTGAAGAGGCAGACTTGACGCATTATCAAGCGCAATACAATGACCAGAACAAGCGAGTGCCTGCCCCAACTCTTGAAGCGGAGAATCTGATCCCTCCAATCTGTAAGCACACTTACGCTCCTGATATTGAACCGTCTTCCCTAATCCATGAAGAGGCTGTTTTCCAAGCTTTAATGGGAATCGACTGGACCACTGTTGATTTCCAGCCAATGGGTAGAGACGAGGAAGCTGAAGTGGCGGATGATGAGGAGCAGGCTTGAACCAGAAGCCGGTTTGGATAGCTGTCTTTGGCATCTTTCCAAAAGAACAACGATCTTATTTGGGCACCGTGCTGCCTTGTAATAGAATAGTTAATACTTCTGCCTTGAATATGCCTTCGCGCATAAGTACTGAAGCTTTTGTTCGAAAAACTTCAATTCATATTTCCTGCCATGTCTGGGCATGAAGCTGGCTTAGCCAAGCTTGAAGCGGAGGTTTTATAAACCATTACCGTCAATAAGGGGGGAGAAAACAGCTCCCGTAAAAGAAAAGGTAAACCGGGCATACTTCTCCGGATTAAAGGGGAATCAAATCCATCGGCTGAACCGGAAAAAGGGTGTTTGCTGATATAAAAGAAATCCAACAAAAACAAAGAACAAACAAACCATGAAAATAACATGGAAGCAAAGGCAATGATAAAAACCATTTGCAAAAAATATGCTATACTGAGCTGATCAGATGGTGTTACCATGGTCGGACAGGACCAAGCCCCCAATAGGAGTGACAATGATTCAAGTCAGCCAGGTCCCCAAATGATTCGTGGCATATATGCCAGATCAAGAGGCGTGGCAATGGTTCGGGTTCGACCAAGCCCCCAAGTGATTTTGTGGCCTTAGGCCGATCAAGAGGCGTGACTGGTTCAGACGTGACCATGTCCCCAAGTGATCTGGTGGTTGTCGCCTATCAAAAGGTGTCGCGTTGGTTCGGACACGACCAAGGCCCCAAGTGATATATAAAAAGCAAATGTCAAGGGGAAAACCGGAGGCCGCTTTAAAAATAGAACCACTCCAGGTAACCACGCATGATAAGAAAGACAGAGACCCCGCTTTAGCTGAGGCTCCGGTTTTATTATATCAAAGATAATATATACACTGTCATGATATGTACATAGATAGAGCCGATGGCTCAAGTGTAGTAAGGCCGAAGATGAGCTATATTCCACGGCCTGTTGGTCTCCTCCTCTGACGTACGTGAGTCTTTATGCTCTCGAATATCAATCAGATAGTACGACCCGTTGTGCAAATTCTTGCTGACCACGAAAGGTCCCTCCCAAGGTGGGGATAACTTGTGCATATCCGTCTGATCTTGGATGAGTCGAAGCACCAAATCTCCTTCTTGAAAAGTTCTGGTTCTAACCCGGTGACTGTGATAGCGACGAAGATCTTGCTGGTAAATCGCCGAACGGGCAGCCGCTATATCACACTCCTCGTCCAATAGGTCCAAAGCGTCTTGCCATGCTGTCTCATTGTCCGCTTCAACATAAGCTGCCACACGAGGCGAATCGTGCCGGATATCACTAGGGAGAACTGCCTCTGCTCCATAGACCATGAAAAATGGTGTGTATCCTGTGGACCGGTTTGGCGTAGTATTGATACTCCATAACACAGATGGTAGCTCTTCAACCCAACATCCTGGTGTTCTTTGCAATGGGACCATAAGCCGGGGTTTGATGCCTCACAAGATTTCCTGATTAGCTCGTTCTGCCTGTCCATTGGACTGGGGGTGTGCCACTGACGACACGTCAAGTCGGATGTGCTCACGTTCACAGAACTCCTTCATAGCGCCCTTGGATAAATTGGTACCATTGTCAGTAATGATACTGTGTGGAAAACCAAACCGGAAAATCACCTTTTTGATGAACTGCACCGCTGTTGCTGCATCACACTTGCTGACAGGCTCCGCTTCAACCCACTTGGTAAATTTGTCAACTGCCACCAAAAGGTGGGTTTTCTTATCCTTGGATCTTTTAAAAGGTCCGACCATATCCAGCCCCCAAGTTGCAAACGGCCACGTTATTGGGATCATCCTCAATTCTTGAGCCGGCACATGAGCACGCCTTGAAAATTTCTGACATCCGTCACACCGTTTAACCAAGTCCTCCGCGTCAGCATGCGCTGTCAACCAGTAGAACCCGTGACGAAACGCCTTTGCTACCAGAGACTTTGAACCGGCGTGATGTCCACAATCCCCTTCATGGATTTCTCTTAATATTTCGCAGCCTTCCTCAGGAGAAACACAACGTTGAAACGCTCCTGATACACTGCAATGATGCAATTCACCATTAACAATCGTCATAGACTTGATCGCCGGACTATCTGCCTGGCTAGAATCTCATCCTCTGGTAACTCCCCCCGGTTCATGTACGTAAGATAAGGAACCGTCCAATCCGGAATAGCATGCAGTGCTGCCACCAATTGAGCCTCTGGATCAGGAATAGCCAAATCCGCTTCACCTGGGAGCTGGACTGACGGGTTGTGCAACACGTCCAGAAAGACATTAGGCGGGACCGGTTTGCGCTGAGAACCCAACCGGCTTAAAGCGTCCGCCGCTTCATTCTTCCGACGGTCCACATGATCCACTTGATAACCCTTGAAACAACCCGCAATATTATCCACCTCCCGACGATATGCAGCCATGAGCGGGTCCTTAGAATCCCAAGTGCCAGACACCTGTTGAGCCACGAGGTCCGAGTCACCGAAGCACTTAACCCGGCTTAAGTTCATCTCTTTAGCCATCCGGAGACCATGGAGCAAGGCTTCGTACTCAGCTGCATTATTAGTACAAGGGAACATTAAGCGGAGAACATAACAAAACTTATCACCTCGTGGGGAAGTTAATTCGACTCCAGCCCCCGAGCCTTCCAGTTGCCTGGATCCATCAAAATGAGTAGTCCAATATGTGTGATCCGGCTTCTCCTCTGGTGCTTGTAACTCCATCCAATCATTGATGAAATCAACAAGTGCTTGAGACTTCACCGCCGTCTGAGGTACATACTTCAGTCCGTGCGGCCCAAGCTCTATAGCCCACTTGGCAATCCGGCCAGTCGCCTCCCGGTTCTGTATGATGTCACCCAAGGGAGCTGAACTGACCACTGTGATGGGATGCCCTTGAAAATACTGCTTCAACTTCCGACTGGCCATGAAAACACCATAAACCAGCTTCTGCCAATGCGGATACCTTTGCTTGGATTCAATAAGCACTTCGCTGATATAATAAACCGGCCGCTGAACCGGATACTCCTTGCCTGCCTCCTTGCGTTCCACCACAATAGCCACGCTAACTGCCCGAGCATTGGCTGCTACGTATAATAATAGTGGCTCCTTGTCGACCGGAGCTGCAAGGACAGGCGGATTGGCTAACTGCCGCTTCAAGTCCTCAAATGCTTCATCAGCAGTCGGACTCCAAATGAAATGGTCTGTCTTCCTCAGCATTTGGTACAAAGGAATGGCCTTTTCTCCGAGGCGGCTGATAAACCGGCTTAGTGCGGCGATTCGGCCTGCCAAGCGCTGAACATCATTAATGCACTTCAGTTTAGCCAGGGAGGTGATAGCTGTAATCTTCTCCAGATTAGCCTCAATTCCTCTATTAGACACCAGGAAACCTAGTAACTTGCCTGCTGGAACACCAAAGACACACTTGGCCGGATTAAGCATCATCTTGTAAACCCGCAAGTTGTCAAAGGTTTCCTTCAAGTCATCCACCAGCGTCTCCTTCTGCCTTGATTTTACTACAATATCATCCACATAGGCGTGCACATTGCGGCCGATCTATTTATGCAGGCAATTCTGTACACACTGTTGATAGGTGGCTTGGGCACTCTTGAGTCCGAAGGGCATAGATACATAGCAGAAGGCTCCAAAGGGAGTAATAAATGATGTTTTCTCCTGGTCCTTAACCGCCATTTTGATCTGATGATATCCAGAGTATGCATCCAAAAAACTCAAACGCTCACAACCCGCCGTGGCATCAATGATCTGGTCAATGCGGGGGAGGGCAAAAGGATCCGCTGGACAGGCCCTGTTAAGATCTGTGTAATCCACACACATACGCCAAGTGCCATTTTTCTTAAGAACCAGCACCGGATTAGCAAGCCACTCTGGATGGAATACCTCAATGATAAAGCCAGCTGCCAAAAGCCTGGCCACTTCCTCTCCAATGGCCTTTCGCCTTTCTTCGTTAAACCGGCGGAGGAATTGCTTCACCGGTTTATACCTAGGATCCACATTAAGAGTGTGCTCAGCGAGTTCCCTCGGTACACCTGGCATGTCAGATGGTTTCCATGCGAAGATGTCCCGATTCTCACGGATGAACTCGATGAGCGCGCTTTCCTATTTGGGATCCAAATTGGCACTGACAGTGAACTGCTTGGATGAATCGCCGGGCACGAAGTCAACAAGCTTGGTCTCAGCTGCCGATTTGAACTTCAGATCCGAATCATGCTCTGTAGTTGGCTTCTTCAAAGGAGTCATATCCACTGGATCAACATTGTCCTTATAGTACTTCAACTCCTCCGTGGCACAGACCGACTCTGCATAAGCCGCATCACCTTCCTCACATTCCAAAGCGACCCTACGGCTCCCATGAACCGTTATTGTCCCCTTGTAACCCGGCATCTTGAGCTGCAAGTAGATATAACAAGGCCGCGCCATGAACTTGGCGTAAGCCGGCCGGCCAAACAAGGCATGATATGGGCTCTGGATCTTCACCACCTCAAATGTTAGTTTTTCCGACCGGGAGTCATGCTCGTCCCCAAAAGCCACGTCCAGGCCTATCTTACCAACAGGATATGCAGATTTGCCAGGCACCACACCATGGAACACCGTATTAGACGGTCTGAGATCTTTGTCTGTTAAACCCATGCGACGGAATGTCTCATAGTACAGTATGTTAATACTGCTTCCTCCATCCATGAGTACCTTGGTGAATTTATAACCCCCCACCTGAGGGTCTACCACTAATGCTAGCTGGCCCGGATTATCAACCCGGGGCGGGTGATCCTCTCTACTCCACACGATAGGCTGTTCCGACCAGCGCAAGTAACGTGGTAAGGCCGGTTCAGTAGAATTCACTGCTCGCTTGTGGAGTTTTTGGTCGCGTTTATCCAAGCTAGTTGTGAAAACATGATATTGCCCATTGTTCAACTGTTTCGGCTGGCTCTGATAACCCTGCTGCTGCTGCTGGCCGTTCTGATTATTCTGGTGATTGTGACCGCCCTGATTGCGACCTGAACCGGAAGCTCCATCGTGATCCGGCCCACGAAAACCGGATCCTGAACCGCCACCTGACCCGTGATCATACCGGAAGGCATTAGAGTTTTTAAACTCCTGCATGATATAACAATCCTTCCAAAGATGGTTAGCCGGCGCCTCCTTCGTCCCATGCTTCGGGCAAGGCTGATTCATCAAATAACTCAAGCGGCTTGCGTTAGGATTGGGAGCCCCATTACGATTTGCCGCTTTACCTCTGCGCCGCTGCCCCCTGTCCTGTGCATTAGTGTTGGCCACGAAGTCCATGCTGCCATCCGCCTTGCGCTTGCCTCCGTTTCCATGACCTGCCGGTTTATACTGCTGCTGTTTGGAGTTGCTATTCTTCCTTCCCTTCCCTGCTTCATCATCATCAGTCCCGGGATCCTTGGTACTGTCCGAATCAGCATACTTCACTAGAGCGGCCATGAGGGTTCCCATGTCATTACAGAACCGCTTCATGCGTCCCAATTTCAATTTTAAAGGCTCAAACTGGCAGTTGCCTTCCAGGGTTAAGATCGCAGAGTCGGCATTAATCCTGTCGGACGAGTGCAAAATTTCCAAAACGCGGCGCACCCAATGGGTCGTTGATTCTCCTCCCCCCTGGACACAAGCCGCCAGGTCTACTATGGATTTGGGCTGCTTACATGTATCCTTGAAATTCTGGATAAACCGGGCCCGCAACTGGGCCCATGAGCCGACAGAATTGGGCGATAGGCTCTTCAACCAGGTACGTGCCGTGCCTTCAAGCATCATGGTGAAGTATTTTGCACACGCGGTCTCATCCACGTCTAACATCTCCATGGCCATCTCATAACTCTCTATCCATGCTTCAGGGGATAAATCAGCGGTGTAATTCGGCACCTTGCGTGGACCCTTGAAATCTTTGGGCAGGCGACATTGCGTAAAGCGGGGATTAAACAAGGCACTCCCAAAGAGGATGCGACTCCTGGTCCGGCGAAGGTGGTAGGGAGAACCGGTGTAAGTTGATCCGCATCATCCTGCGCTGCTAACTCGGCTTCCCTCCGTGCCCGGGCCCGGTCCACCACATCCTGAGCATCGCGAACACCGCCTGTCGGGCTATTGCCATGGGCTGCTTCACGGCCTCGCGCATTGCTCGATATGGCCGGTTCATCCATGCGCCTGCTATAGCTCCGGCTTGGACGGGGCGTAGAGTGAATCCGATCACGGCTGTACGAGTATGCTTCCTGCTGAATCAGCACGGTCCGGAGAAGCTCCTTAACCTGGCGCGTCTCTATCGCTTGCGGAGAGTCCCCTTCGACTGGGATAGCCTCTAATCGCGCGGCGGCCGCAACAAGGTTGTCCATAGGATTAGAATAATGACCTGGGGGCGTCTGGACTGGCGGAAGAATCACAATGTTCTGCTGAGGAGGTTCCATCAGGCGAGGTTGGCCCGTCCCCCTGGTCCTGGTGCCTCAATCCGGTTTGTCTCCAGGTGCCGCGGCGGATTACAGGGTCCAGCTCCTGGAGTGTGAAAGAGATTTCGGGGATCAAACCCTAACGGCAGGCGTGACCTGTGCTTCCGCTTTAAGACCTCCTGTGATGCGTTCTGGTCAAGCATGAGCTTATAAGCCTGGGCGTCCAAAGCGGCCCGCTCTGCGGCCATCCTGTCTTTTTCTGCGGCCAGATCCGCTTTGGCTTGCACGATCTGCTCTCTCACCTTTGCAATTTCTGTACTATGGGCCTCCTGATCCGCCGGATTGTCCTCTGCCATGAGCGCGGCTAGTGTATCAAATAGATAAGATAGAACTTGAACCGGCGGGCGCACAAGGCCTCCTGCCCCCGCTGATCCGGAGAGCATTGCTGCGGCAGTTGAAGAGTGATTCGCCGCCTGTGTGCCGGCCATGAATATTCCAACCCGGTTGACCTGGCCTGGGGGGTCCGAAATACTGTCGCCATCGGAACAGCCCCTAACATGGTCATCTTGTAACTGGTATAGTGATTCGGTCTCTCCGGTCGAGGACTCGTCGCCGGAATAGACGACGGCCTCGCTACCGTGTTCTGACTCGTCCTCATGCCCTCCTCCGTGGATGACTCCAACGAAGGCACGCTTCACGGCCGGTTTAGCCTGGGTAGATCTCGCACGCTGAGCCGTCTCGACGAGGTCGATGCAGATGTCCGGCTCAGGCCCCGGCTCACCGATCTTGCCGATGAAAACGTGTATGCCACCAAAGGGGACTCGGTACCCGTACTCAATCGAATCGGCCTCGGGACCCCATCCTGCATCGTCGATGTAGATCTTGCCACGACGACTCTTGGTCATCTGGCCCACAGCATAGCCTTCGAGTCCTTTGAGCTTGCCCTCCAAGATCGTTAAACCATCATGCGATAGCCCCACGGTGGGCGCCAACTGTCGTGGATTTGTCACGGCAGATGTCCTAGTGAAAGGACTTAGTCGTGGAGCCATCGCCACGGGTTTACTTGAAGGGGTTAAAGCGGACACAAAGACACGAGGGTTTTATACTAGTTCGGCCCCTTCGATGAAGGTAAAGCCTACGTCTAGTTGTGATGGATTGATATGGTCTCGATGGCTAGGGAGCAAACAAGCTTCGCCCAGGCTCGAGTTGTCGTTGTTTGTCCTGAACCGCCGCCGGGTCGTCCCCTTATATACACGGGTGACGCCCGTCGGTCCATAGAGTCCCAACCGGTTCATACTCGTATCCCGGTTGGTATCTCTCTATTCCTAACTTACAATACAAGTTATACATCAGGTCGGTTTACGGCTACAGATTCTAAACCGACTATAGGCCTTGGGCCTTCATCTGCTTATATCACTAATGAAGTTAACCCGGCCCAAGTAGGCCGGTTTACGCCTAGTGGTAATATCCCCAACAGCTGTAGTCTTAGAAACGCCATCATTGTCTCTTGGTTACTCAGAAGCAACTTATCTTGGATGTCTGTCGACTAATTTTTTGCAGAAATCCTGCGAACTTGTGGCTCGCTACACTGAGTTGGAGAACAAACAGATCCAGCTGAACCTTGACTTGAAGCTTGCTCAGGAGAACTTGCAGAAGGCGAGGGACGAAGCAAAAGGTATGGCTGGTGAGATTTTGTCGACTGTCCTTTCTTTCTGGCCGTCCTCGATGTTGATCTCACTTGCTGTTTCACAGACAAAATGGAGGAGGCTCTGAAGAAGAAGGATCAAGACCTTGCCGAAGCGCAGAAGGAGGCCCTGAACCAAACGAAGCTTGCTGAAGAAAAACTGGCTTCAGTCGGTACTCTTGAAAAGGAAAACTCCAGGCTGAAAATTGCTCTCGACGCGGCTAATCGAGAGGCCAGCCATCTGAAGAATGCCAATATAGCTCTGAATGACAAGGCAAGTGAACTAGCGGGGAAGAGGAACAATCTGGAGGCTTATCTCGGTGGACTCGCCAAGAAGCTGTTCGTCATGCTCGAGGGTAATTACTCTGGCCCGACTGACTTGCAGTTACCAAATCTGCATAGAGCCACTGACTTATTCTTGAATTGTGTTTACAGAATTCTGCCAGAACTTCGAAGAGGAGACCAGTCGAGTGGAGACAAACTTGGACCCCATCAATTCTCTAGTGAAGGACGAGGCTGCTATGAACGTGCTCCGACTGGAATCTCGTGTTGCCGGCGTTGTTGACTATCTTGCTCGGTTGAAGGTTGCGATGTCACGGATCGACACGTCGCTCTAGCCTAGGACGATGCTTTAGAATGACCTCGAGTCCCTGATGACTCGACTGAATGAAGTCCCAGGTCGAGTGGCGGAATGGAAGAAATCTTCTGCTAGATGTGGCGCTGACGTCGCTCTGTCTCTGGTCCGCGTCCACTGCAAGGAGGCACGAGAAGAAAAGTTGGCCGCCATCCAAGTTGCCAGTACCAGGAAGCACAACTTTCAAGACTTCATGGAGACTTTCATTGCTGCTGCCACTCGCATTGCAGACGGGATCGACTTGGACGAGTTCGTCGCCCCTTCCAGTCCTCCGTATGAGGAATAAAAACTTTTATGCTTCACTTTAAATTTGCCTCGGAATGCCGAGTGGATTTTGTAACCGTTAAACTCTGTCAAGCTCGAGGCTCGAGTACATTGATCTGCGGTCTAGAACCTTTGGATCTTATCTGAACTTGATTTATCGTTGAATATCTTCATGAATTATCTGTCGAGTGGAACTTGTTCTTCACTCGAAATAACTTTGTATTTGTGGTGCAACTCCGAAGGAGAAGGTAGCAGTCGATTTGCACCTCGTCGTCCTTGCGGATTGGGATGTGTTCCGTACTTAGGCGAGCACTGGGCAGCAGCTAAGCCTCTGAGTGGAAGGTCTGCTCTCCACTCGGTAGGATTTTAAAAACTTAGGCGAGTACTGGACTGCAGCTAAGCCCCCGAGTGGGAGGTCTGCTCTCCACTCGGTAGGATTTTTCCAAACATAGGCGAGTACTGGACTGCAGCTAAGCCCCCGAGTGGGAGGTCTGCTATCCACTCGGTAGGATTTTTTCAAACTTAGGCGAGTACTGGACTGCAGCTAAGCCCCCGAGTGGGAGGTATGCTCTCCACTCGGTAGGATTTTTTCGAACTTAGGCGAGTACTGGACTGCAGCTAAGCCCCCCGAGTGGGAGGTCTGCTCACCACTCGGTAGGATTTTTAAATACTTAGGCGAGCACTGGGCTGCAGCTAAGCCTCCGAGTGGGAGGTTTGCTCTCCACTCGGTAGGATTTTTAAACACTTAGGCGAGCACTGGGCTGCAGCTAAGCCTCCGAGTGGGAGGTTTGCTCACCACTAGGTAGGATTTTTAAACACTTAGGCGAGCACTGGCTGCAGCTAAGCCTCCGAGTGGGAGTCTGGCTCACCATTCGGTAGGATTTTTAAACACTTAGGCGAGTACTAGGCTGCAGCTAAGCCTCCGAGTGGGAGTCTGGCTCACCGCTCAGTAGGATTTTTAAATACTTAGGTGAGCACTGGGCTGCAGCTAAGCCTCCGAGTGGGAGGTTTGCTCTCCACTCGGTAGGATTTTTAAACACTTAGGCGAGCACTAGGCTGCAGCTAAGCCTCCGAGTGGGAGTCTGGCTCACCACTCGGTAGGATTTTTAAACACTTAGGTGAGCACTGGGCTGCAGCTAAGCCTCCGAGTGGGAGTCTGGCTCTCCACTCGGTAGGATTTTTAAACACTTAGGCGAGCACTGGGCTGCAGCTAAGCCTCCGAGTGGGAGTCTGGCTCACCATTCGATAGGATTTTTAAACACTTAGGCGAGCACTAGGCTGCAGCTAAGCCTCCGAGTGGGAGTCTGGCTCACCACTCGGTAGGATTTTTAAACACTTAGGCGAGCACTAGGCTGCAGCTAAGCCTCCGAGTGGGAGGTTTTCTCTCCACTCGGTAGGATTTTTAAACACTTAGGCGAGCACTGGGCTGCAACTAAGCCTCCGAGTGGGAGTCTGGCTCACCACTCGGTAGGATTTTTAAACACTTAGGCAAGCACTGGGCTGCAGCTAAGCCTCCGAGTGGGAGTCTGGCTTGCCACTCGGTAGGATTTTTAAACACTTAGGCAAGCACTGAGCTGCAGCTAAGCCTCCGAGTGGGAGTCTGGCTCGCCACTGGGTAGGATTTTTTTTACAAACTTAGGCGAAATGGATTCGCAGCTAAGCCACCCACTTGGGGATTTCACACGCAAACAAAAGCGACAACAATTATAGGAAAATTTGTAACACTCTTGTCTTTGATAAATAGACTACAGAAGTTTTTCTTATTACATCTCATCCGAGTGAGAATTCAAGTGTGAAAGGGGCGGAGAAGTTCTGCATTCCAAGCGCGTGGCTCATCGATCTGGCGATCGACATTGTAAAGGTGATACGCTCCATTGTGGAGGACTCTGGTGACGATGAAGGGACCTTACCAAGTAGGAGCGAGCTTGTGTGGCTTCTGTTGATCCACTCGGAGGACCAAATCTCCTTCTTGGAAGGCTCGACTCTTCACATTTCTGGCATGGAATCGACGCAAGTCTTGCTGATAAATGGTCGATCGGATCATAGCCATTTCTCTTTCTTCTTCCAGGAGGTCGACTGCGTCTTGCCGGGCTTGTTCTGCTTCATCTTCGGTATAAAGCTCGACTCGGGGTGCATTGTGAAGTAGATCACTCGGCAGGACTGCTTCCGCTCCGTAAACCAGAAAGAACGGAGTTCTTCCAGTCAACCGATTCGGGGTAGTCCTCAATCCCCACAGAATCGACGGAAGCTCGTCGACCCAAGCGTCTGCTGCGTGCTTGAGATCACGCATCAGCCGAGGCTTTAGTCCTTTGAGAATCAGACCATTTGCCCTTTCTGCTTGTCCATTCGACTGGGGGTGGGCGACCGATGCGTAGTCGACTCGTGTGCCTTGAGAGGCGCAAAAAACTCTGAACTTGTCTGAATCAAAGTTTGACCCATTGTCGATGATGATGCTATGCGGGACTCCATATCTGAATGTTAACTCTCTGACGAAACTGATAGCAGTGCAAGCATCAAGATTCTTGATAGGCTTAGCTTCAATCCATTTGATAAACTTGTCGACTGCCACAAGCACATGTGTGAAACCGCTCCTGCCTGTTCTCAATGGGCCAACCATGTCCAGTCCCCAAACAGCGAAGGGCCAGACGAGTGGAATGGTCTTCAGGGCTGATGCAGGCTTGTGCGACATGTTGGAGTAGAACTGGCACCCTTCACACTTGTCGACTATCTCTTTTACCATTTCATTCGCTCTTGGCCAGTAAAATCCCGCTCGGTATGCTTTAGCCACAATGGTCCGAGAGGACGCATGATGACCACAGGTCCCCGAGTGGATATCATCAAGGATTATCTGACCTTCTTCTGGTGTTATACACTTCTGACCGACTATAGTCGCGCTTTCTCTATACAACTGTCCCTTTATGACTGTAAAGGCCTTGGATCGACGGACGATCTGTCGAGCCTCTTCTTCGTCCTCCGGGAGTTCCTTTCTCAGGATATACGCGATGTACGGTATCGTCCAGTCAAGGGTGATTGCCAAAACTTCCATGATTAGGTCGACCACTGCCGGAATTTCAACTTCAGTCAGATCTGTGGCACTCTTTGGCTGCAGGGCTTCATCTGTAAAAGGATCTTCTTGGACTGATGGCGAGTGGATGTGTTCCAAAAACACATTGCTGGGGATGGCTTCTCTCTTGGAGCCTATCTTTTCCAAATCATCAGCCGCTTGATTTTTCAGTCGGGGGATGTGATGAAGCTCTAACCCCTCGAATTTCTTCTCTAACTTTCTCACTGCATTGCAATAACCAGTCATAGCTGGACTTCTAACGTCCCATTGTTTCATCACCTGATTAACCACCAAATCTGAGTCGCCATAGACCATGAGGCGACGGAAGCCGAGTGAAATGGCCATGCGCAACCCATACAAAAGTGCTTCATATTCTGCTTCGTTATTGGAGGAATCGAAGTGAATCTGGAGAACATATATGAGCTTATCTCCTCGGGGGGAAACCAATACTACCCCAGCACCGGAACCATTCAGCATCTTAGATCCATCGAAGAACATGGTCCAGTGCACCGAGTGAACTTGAGTCGGAAGTTGCTGTTCGATCCACTCGGCGACGAAATCTGCAATTGCTTGGGACTTGATAGCTTTCTTTGCCTCAAACTTGATATCTAGGGGAAGAAGTTCAATCACCCATTTGGCCACTCGACCAGTTGCATCTCTGTTGTGCAAAATCTCTGATAGTGGAGCGTCGCTGACGACTGTAATGGAATGATCAGAGAAGTAATGTGCAACCTTCTTCGTGGTCATATAAATCCCATATACAAGCTTCTGGTAATGAGGATATCTTTGCTTTGAAGGAGTCAAAACTTCAGAAACATAATATACTGGGTGCTGAACTTTGAAGGCCTTTCCTTCTTCTTCCCGCTCGACCGTAAGTACTGTACTGACAACTTGTCCTATGGATGCAATGTAAATCAGCATAGGCTCCTTGCTGATTGGGGCAGCAAGCACCGGCTGGGTGGAGAGCAGAGCTTTGAGCTCTGTAAATGCTGCATCAGCTTCTGGAGTCCACTCGAACTTGTTGGACTTATTCATCAGTCGGTAAAGAGGCAATGCCTTTTCACCAAGGCGAGAGATGAATCGACTTAAAGCGGCCAAGCATCCTGTAAGCTTCTGGACGTCATGCACACGCATAGGACGTTTCATCCGGAGTATAGTACCAATTTTTTCAGGATTGGCGTCGATTCCCCGTTCGGAAACGAGAAAACCGAGTAACTTCCCACCTGGAACTCCGAACGTGCACTTTGACGGATTGAGCTTGATATCATACCTCCTGAGGTTGGCAAAGGTTTCAGCAAGGTCAGTCAGCAGGTCGGAACCCTTCCGTGACTTGACCACAATATGATCCATGTATGCCTCCACATTTCGACTGATTTGAGTGAGCAAACACTTTTGAATCATCCTCATGAACGTGGCTCCGGCATTCTTGAGGCCGAACGGCATGGTGACATAACAGAAGCACCCGAATGGAGTGATGAAAGCTATTTTGATCTCGTCGGGCCCGTACAGACGGATCTGATGGTACCCGGAATAGGCGTCTAGGAAAGACAAAGACTCACATCCCGCAGTCGAGTCGACTATCTGGTCGACGCGGAGGAGAGGAAAATGATCTTTCGGGCAGGCCCGATTGATATGCTTGAAATCAATGCACATGCGAAGTGACTTGTCCTTCTTGGGGACCATGACAACATTGGCGATCCACTCGGAGTGGTAAATTTCTTAGATGAACTCCGCTGCTAAGAGCCGAGCCACCTCCTCGCCAATGGCCTTCCTCTTCTGGACGGCGGACCGTCGAAGATGTTCTTTCACAGGTTTAAATTTTGGGTCGACCCGTAGACGGTGCTCAGCCAGCCCCCTGGGAACTCCAAGCATGTCAGCAGGCTTCCATGCGAAGATGTCCCAGTTCTCACGGAGGAACTGGATGAGCGCTTCTTCCTATTTGGAGTCGACCGTCGTTGAGATGTGAGTCAGAGCAGCGTTTGGATCGGTCGGGTGAATGTGAACTGCCTTCGTTTCACCGGACGACTAAAAAGTTGATTCTGAAGCAGGCTTCTTAGCTCGTAGCAACTCACTCGGATCTGCAGTCTTCTGATACTCTTACAGCTCGACCACCGCCATCTGAGCGTCAGCAATCTTTGAGCCTTTCTGAAAACACTCTTCTGCTTTCTTCTGATTGCCTGTAACAGTGATCACACCTTTGGGACCAGGCATCTTCAATTTGAGATACACATAGCATGGTCGAGCCATGAAGCGTGCATAAGCTGGCCTGCCCAAAATAGCGTGATAAGCACTTTGGAAATCCACAACTTCGAATGTCAACTTTTCCTTGCGGCAATTCTTCGAATCACCAAAAACCACATCAAGAGCAATTTGGCCGAGTGACTCGGCTTTCCTCCCAGGAATGACTCCATGGAAACTCATGTTACTGGTGCTGAGCCTGGACATCGGAATGCCCATCCCTTTCAATGTTTCTGCATACAGTATGTTCAAACCGCTTCCTCCATCCATCAGGACTTTGGTCAGTCGAGTGCCTTCGACAACTGGGTCGACCACCAGAGCTTGCCTCCCAGGGGTGGCAATGTGCGTAGGGTGATCAGACTGGTCGAATGTGATGGCAGTCTGGGACCACTTCAGATAATTGGGTGTTGCCGGAGCAACCATATTTACCTCATGGTTAATAACCTTCAGTCGACTTTTGCTCTCAACATCAGCAAAAATCATCAGGGTGGAATTGACCTGGGGGTACCCATCGTCACTATCTTCCTTGTCCTCACTCCTTTTCCTTATCTTTGGACTGCTTGCCCTGAAACTGCTGGATCAGAAGCCGACACTGTCGAGTGGTATGCTTTGGGTAAATGAGTTTACCCTCTTCATCTTTCTTGGTGTGGATGTGACACGGTAGATCCAAAACATCATTTCCATCTTGGTCTTTAACTTTCTTGGGGTTCCAAGGTCCTTTGGGTTTTCCCTTAAATTTTCCATGGGTTACGGCCAGGGCCTCCCCAGGAGCGGCTGGCTCGGCTTTCCGCTTCTGTTTCCGACTGGAATTTCCTCCGGTTTCCTGGGCGACTGCTTTATGCTTGCCACTCCGGAGTCGATCCTCATCTTCACCATTAGCGTATTTGGTGGCAAGCTCCATCATCCTATTCAGAGACATCTCTCCGGTTCGACCGAACTTCAGATTCAATTCTCTGTACTTAACACCTTCTTTAAAGGCACAAACTGCTTGATGATCTGGTACATTTTCAACTGTGTGATGCAATGTGATCCACCTCTGGTTGTAATCCCTTAGAGTTTCATTCGGTTTCTGCACGCAAGACCGCAATTCCGTAAGGCCTGCAGGTCACTTGCATGTTCCTTCAAATGTGGTGACAAACACTCGGGAGAGATCCTCCCAAGTGTAAATGCTGCTGGGTGCTAACTAATTCAGCCACGCTCTGGCCGAGCCTTCTAACATGAGAGGCAGGTGCTTCATGGCTACCTCATCGTTCCCACCACCAATTTGGACAGCCACTCGGTAATCTTCGAGCCAAGTATCGGGCTTGGACTCACAGGTGAACTTACTAACTCCAGTCGCCAACCTGAAGTTGGGAGGAATTACAGCGGCTCTGATGGCTCGACTGAAACACTCCGGCCCTGAAACATGTACTCTGCTACTGGTAGGCGCATCTCTGTCGTGGCCTTCTTGGTGAGCTCTATTCCTTCTGTACTGATCACGCCGGTCTCCATGTCCCTCACGCCTCAGAGGCGATCTTGGGCTGTGAGCCGAATGGACTGTATCCGCTGCAACGGATCGACTGTGGATCCTGTTCCGCGACTGAGAAACAACGGAATTCTGGTCTCCCGCTGCCCGGAGCAACGCTCTGATTTGCAACAAGCCTCTGCCAGCCTCTGACTGGGAGGGCTGAATCGACTCTGCTATACGGGCCGCAGCCGCCAAATTCTGAATCGGAGTACGATATACCTGAGGGGGCGGAAAGAGTTGACGTCGACTAGATTCTGGAGCCCGTTGACGCGCTCGCTCGTCGAGTATTCGCTGGAGATTCTCCAGTCGAGTGCGCTCGGCCAAGTTAGCCAAGCGCGCGTCCTCCAAGGCTCGGGCCTCGTGGGTTTCTCCAACGATAGGAGTGTGGAGTGCATCCATGTTCCGGCGGCGAAGTTCCTCCCGCTGCAACGACGTGAGAGGCTCGGGGAGATACTCCTCGTGAGGACGCGACGGGTCGCCCCCATCCGTGCCTCCGTCAGCACGGGGGAAACCGGGAGGACTGTGTGGCCCATCGATCACCAGAACCTCTACAGCTGGGTCACTGCTGTCGCATTCGGATGCGGTCTCTGCAGAGCCAGTCGACAGGTCGAACAGGCCGTAGAGGGATTTGTCGGGCTCGATTGCCGCGACTTGTGGGGTGGCCGACTGGCGGGCCACTGCATGCCTCACCCAGAGTGCTTGCGCCGGCGAGAAACAGGGCGGGGAGATGCCACGGGAGCCAACCGATACTGGGTCGACGGCTGCCGCAGGAGGACACCACGGACGCATGCACGAAAGTGCGTCGCCCCGCGGACGGGGAGCGCGTCGACGTCGAGTGGAGCCTCCTGAAGCCAAGCGGAGTCGTCGGCGATGAATGTGAGCGCGCCGAGATGGATCTCGCGGCCCTCCACCAAAGCTCCGCCCGAAACCATGATCAAGGAGATCGGAAAAAATCGCAACTTCTCAAACTAGGCGCTAAGACTCCTAGCCCCAGGGTGGGCGCCAACTGTCGTGGTTCTAACTCTGACAGTGATGTAGGGGGTATGTATGGAGAGGCTAGATCTTAGCTATAGAGGAGTTGTAAGCACACGAGGATTACGAGTTCAGGCCCTTCTCGGAGGAAGTAACAGCCCTACGTCTCGGTGCCCGAAGGTGGTCGACTGAATTATGTGTGTGTGAATAACACGGGTGCCAACCCTTGATACTGAGGAGGGGGGTGGCTTATATAGAGTTCGCCAAGCCCCTCCAGCCCTCAGTAATGCAAGGTTTAAAGTACATTAAGACTGGGGGTTACTGGTAACGCCCCTAATAAAGTGCTATGATGACCATAAAAGCTACTTAATGACCGACCGTTTGCGTGCAGGGTGACTTTAGATCTCCTGGCAGTCGAGTGGTTGGAATTTGGTCGAGTGATTGCTTCGTGGTCGAGTGTCTTGAATCTATCGAGTGGGAGACCTCCAAGTCGATTGAAAGGTGACTTCTTCTAGGGATGTCCTTGGGTAGGGTACTTAGGACAGGTCCATGCCCCTATCCTAGGTACATAGTTTCATCAGGCAGCACCCCCTTTCCTTCTCTCCTTCTCTCCCTTCCTTCTCCTCTCCTACTCCTACTTGGAAGGGGGAGTCCTACTCCCGGTCATGGGGCGCGCCATAGGAGGCCTCCCCCCTCCCCCCTCCACTCCTTTATATACGGGGAGGGTGGCACCCCTTGGAGACAAAAACAATTGATCATTGATCTCTTAGCCGTGTGCGGTGCCCCCTCCACCATAATCCACCTCGGTCATATAGAAGCGGTGTTTAGGCGAAGCCCTGCATCAGTAGCTTCATCAACACTATCACCACACCTTCGTGCTGACGAGGCTCTTCCCCGAAGCTCTACTGGATCGTGAGTTCGCGGGACATCACCGAGCTGAACGTGTGCTGAACGCGGAGGTGTCGTACATTCGGTACTAAGGATCGGTTGATCGTGAAGACGTACGACTACATCAACCACGTTGTTATAACGCTTCCGCTTACGGTCTACAAGGGTACATAGACGACACTCTCCCCTCTTGTTGCTATGCATCACCATGATCTTGCGTGTGCCTAGGAGTTTTCTTTGAAATTACTACGTTCCCCAACAATTGGATCAGTAAAGGATAATTATGTCGGATGGCATTCATCATGTAACAGTTATAACCTAGAGCGACGCTCATCTAGCTCCAATTCATCAATGTAATGTAGGCATGTATTTCGTATATAGTCATACATGCTTATGGAAAAGAACTTGCATGACATCTTCTGTCCTACCCTCCCGTGGCAGCAGGGTCCATCGGGAAACTAAGGGATATTAAGGCCTCCCTTTAATAGAGAACCGAAACAAAGCATTAGCACTTCATGAATACATGAACTCCTAAAACTACGGTAATCACCGGAAAGAATCCCAATTATTGTCACCTTGGGGTATGCGGACCATAACACGTGAGGTGTCTACAACTTGCAAGATAGGATCAAGAGCTCACATATATTCATGAAAACATAATAGGTTCAGATCTGAAATCATGGCACTCAGGCCCTAGTGACAAGCATTAAGATAGCAAAGTCATAGCAACATCAATCTTAGAACATAGTGGATACTAGATATCAAGCCCTAACAAAACTAACTCGATCACATGATAAATATCATCCAACACATCACCGTCCAGCAAGCCTACAAAGAAATTACTCACTCCTGATGGTGAGCATCATGGAATTGGTGATGGAGGAATGTTGATTGATACGTCTCCAACGTATCTATAATTCTTGATTGTTCCATGCTATTATATTATCCATATTGGATGTTTTATATGCATTTATATGCTATTTTATATGATTTTTGGGACTAACCTATTCACCTAGAGCCCAGTGCCAGTTTTTCCTTGTTTTTGAGTTTTACAGAAAAGGAATACCAAACGGAGTCCAATTGACATGCCAATTTTTGATGATTCTTTATGGACCAAAAGAAGCCCCCAAAGTAAAAGAGTTGGGCTAGAAGAGTCCCGAGCCATCCACGAGGGTGCAGGGCGCGCCCTACCCCTGGGCTCGCCCCCCTTTCTTGTGGATGACTCGGAGACCCCCCTGACGTGAGACCGACGCCAAAAATTCCTATAAATACAGAAACCCCCGAAAAAAACTTAGATCGGGAGTTCCGCCGCCGTAAGCCTCTATAGCCACCAAAAACCAATCAGGACCCTGTTCCGGCACCCTGCCGGAGGGGGGATCCATCACCGGTGGCCATCTTCATCATCCCGGCGCTCTCCATGACGAGGAGGGAGTAGTTCACCCTCGGGGCTGAGGGTATGTACCAGTAGCTATGTGTTTGATCTCTCTCTCTCTCTCTCTCTCTCTCTCTCTCGTGTTCTTGATATGGCACAATCTTGATGTACCGCGAGCTTTGCTACTATAGTTGGATCTTATGATGTTTCTCCCCCTCTATCTCCTTGTGATGAATTGAGTTTTCCCTTTGAAGTTATCTTATCGGATTGAGTCTTTAAGGATTTGAGTACACTTGATGTATGTCTTGATGTGCTTATCTGTGGTGACAATGGAATATTCACGTGATCCACTTGATGTATGTTTTGGTGATCAACTTGCGAGTTCTGTGACCTTGTGAACTTATGCATAGGGGTTGGCACATGTTTTCGTCTTGACTCTCCGGTAGAAACTTTGGGGCACTCTTTGAAGTTCTTTGTGTTGGTTGAATAGATGAATCTGAGATTGTGTGGTGCATATCGTATAATCAAACCCGCGGATACTTGAGGTGACATTGGAGTATCTAGGTGACATTAGGGTTTTGGTTGATTTGTGTCTTAAGGTGTTATTTTACTATGAACTCTAGGGCTGTTTGTGACACTTATAGGAATAGCCCAATGGATTGGTCGGAAAGAATAACTTTGAGGTGGTTTCATACCCTACAATAATCTCTTCGTTTGTTCTCTGCTATTAGTGACTTTGGAGTGTCTCTTTGTTGCATGTTGAGGGATTGTTATATGATCTAATTGTGTTATCCTTGTTGAGAGAACTTGCACTAGTGAAAGTATGAACCCTAGGCCTTGTTTCAACGCATTGCAATACTGTTTGTGCTCACTTTTATCATTAGTTACCTTGTTGTTTTTATATTTTCAGATTACAAAAACCTATATCTACCATCCATATTGCACTTGTATCGCCATCTCTTCGCCGAACTAGTGCACCTATACAATTTACCATTGTATTGGGTCTGTTGATGACACAAGAGGCTCTTTGATATTTGGTTGCACGGTTGTTTGAGAGAGACCATCTTCATCCTATGCCTACCACGGATTGATAAACCTTAGGTCATCCACTTGAGGGAAATGTGCTACTGTCCTACAAACCTCTGCACTTGGAGGCCCAACAACATCTACAAGAAGAAGGTTGTGTAGTAGACATCAAGCTCTTTTCTGGCGCCGTTGACGGGGAGGCGAGTGCTTGAAGGTATATCTTTAGATCTTGCAATCAAATGTTTTGGTTTCTTATTTTATCACTAGTTTAGTCTATAAAAGAAAACTACAAAAAATGGAATTGAGGTTGCCTCATATGCTTCATCTTTTTAATACTTTCGTGAAAATAAGGATTCCGATAATTGTGCCAAAGTGTTAGAAGAAGAATGCATTAAAATGTTTGGCACTAAATCTTTGGATGATGAGCATGATTGCAATGTTGTTAGTATGAATTTTTTGAATATCCATGATGCTAATTATGTGCAAAGCCACAAGCTTGGGGATGCTATGTTTGATGAAGATGATATTTTTTGTCCCCCAAGTTTTGATGAGCAAATTTATTATGATGAAAGCATCCCTCCTATCTATGATGATTATTGTGATGACACGTATGCTATAAAGAATAATGATATCCATGAAACTTGTCATCATGATTTTAACTTTCAATTGGATTATGCCTCACATGATAGTTATTGTGTTGAGTTTGCTCCCACTACTATTCATGAGAAGAAATTTTCTTATGTGGAGAGTAATAAAAATTCTATGCTTGTAGATCATGAAAAGAATGCTTTATGTGATGGTTATATTGTTGAATTCATTCATGATGCTACTGAAATTTATTATGAAGGAGGAATATATGCTTGTAGGAATTGCAATAATATCAAGTTTCCTCTCTATGTGTTGAAAATCTTGAAGCTATGCTTGTTTTGCTTTCCTGTGCTAGTTGATTCTTGTTCCCATAAGTTGTTTGCTCACAAAGTACCTATGCATAGGAAGTGGATTAGGCTTAAATGTGCTTGTAATATGCTTCATGATGCTCCCATTATGTTTCAATTCTTATCTTTTATGTGAGCATTATTGAAATCATCATGCCTAGCTAGAAAGGCATTAAAGAAAAGCGCTTGTTGGGAGACAACCCAATATTTACCCCTACTGTTTTTATGTGTTAACATGATTAGGCTACTGAACTAGTCATGTTTTATAGCTTTTGTTTCAATAAAGTGCCAAGTAAGACATTTGGGATGATCTATGGTGATAGTTGATTCGATTTTGCTGAAAAACAGAAACTTTTGCGCCCAGGAGATTAGTTTTTATTTTTAATAGAAGTGTGATAAATACTAATTCTTTTTGCATAGGATTAATAAACAAATTGACTAGGACTTCCTAATTTCTCAGGATTTTTGGAGTTACAGAAGTATTCGAGAATTACAGATTACTATAGACTATTCTGTTTTTGACAGATTCTGTTTTCGATGCATAGTTTGCTTGTTTTCTAGTTTCTACGGCTTATATTGCTTAATACAAATTATATAAATGGTATGGTACAGTAGGCATCATGTGAGAAAAATTATGAATCTTGTCTTAACAGTACCTAAGTGGTGATTTGCTTTCTTATACTAATGGAGCTTACGAGTTTTCTGTTAAGTTTTGTGTGGTGAAGTTTTCAAGTTTTGGGTAAAGATTCGATGGACTATGGAATAAGGAGTGGCAAGAGCCTAAGATTGGGGATGCCCAAGGCACCCCAAGGTAATATGCAAGGACAACCCAGAGCCTAAGCTTGGGGATGCCCCAGATGGCATCCCATCTTTCGTCTTCATTTATCGGTAACTTTACTTGGAGCTATATTTTTATTCATCGCATGATATGTGTTTTGCTTGGAGCGTCATTTTATTTCATTAGGATTTTCTTCCTGTTATTTAGAGTAATGGTTTGCATCTTTTACTTTAATAAAAAGGTCAAGTATAGCCTTTACCATGCTTATTTTGCAAGTCCATATGTTGCTGTTATGTTTTGAATATTTGTGAATAGTCAAAACATGATAAAATCTTGAAATTTTTACAAAATGAGTAACAACAAATTATATACAGTGTGGTAATTTTTCAGAATTTTTGGAGTTAAATAAGTATGATTCCTCTTGCATTCTTTACAGACTATCTTGTTTAGACAGATTACTGTTATGTATGCATTGTTTGCATATGTTTGCTTGTTTAATGATTCTATTTGAGGATAGGACTATTAAATATGCAGAGGCATTTAGTATGCAATGTCAA
This sequence comes from Triticum aestivum, assembly GCF_018294505.1. NCBI lineage: Eukaryota > Viridiplantae > Streptophyta > Magnoliopsida > Poales > Poaceae > Triticum > Triticum aestivum. Next base: position 439,521,789 of record NC_057794.1, read on the forward strand.
ATTATAATTTTAGTGATTTTCTACAGTAGAGAATGATAAGATTTTGTGTTGATTTACACTAACTTATCTCACAAGTTCTTGTTGAGTTTGTGTGCATGAAGTTTTTAAGATTCTAGGCAACTATGATATGAGAGTAATTAAGGAGACACAAAAGCTCAATATTGGGGATTCCCAAGTCATCCCTAATTAATATTTCAAGAAGTCTCAAGCATCTAAGCTTAGGGATGCCCCGGTAGGCATCCCACCTTTCTTCATCAACAATTATCGGTTAGCCTCGGTTGAGCCCAAGTTTTTGCTTCTTCACATGATATGTGCTATCCTTGCAATGTCATTTTATTTTCTTTTGTTTTGCTTGCTGTTTGAATAAAGTACTTAAGATCTGAAATTTTATTTATGAGAAGGAGTCTTCACATAGTTACATAATTATTCAACTACTCATTGTGCTTCGCTTATATCTTTTGGAGTAGTTTATCGTTTGCTCTAGTGCTTCACTTATATCTTTTTAGAGCATGGCGGTAGTTTTATTTTGAAGAAATTGTTGAACTCTCATGCTTCACTTATATTATTTTGAGAGTATTTTAGAACAACATGGTAATTAGTTTTGGCTATAAAATTAGTCCTAATATGATAGGCATCCAAGAGGGATATAATAAAAACTTTCATATAAAGTGCATTGAATACTATGAGAAGTTTGATTCTTTATGATTGTTTTGAGATATGAAGATGGTGATATTAGAGTCATGCTACTGAGTAGTTGTGAATTTGAGAAATACTTGTGTTAAGGTTTGTGAGTCCGTAGCATGCACGTATGGTGAACCGTTATGTAACGAAGTTGGAGCATGAGATATTTTTTGATTGTCTTCCTTATGAGTGGCATCGGGGACGAGCGATGGTCTTTTCCTACCAATCTATCCCCCTAGGAGCATGCGCATAGTACTTTGTTTCGATGACTAATAGATTTTTGCAATAAGTATGTGAGTTCTTTATGACTAATGTTGAGTCCATGGATTATACGCACTCTCACCTTTCCGCCATTGCTAGCCTCTCTAGTACCGCGCAACTTTCGCCGGTGCATTACACCCACCTTATACTCTTCCTGAAAACAGCCACCATGCCTACCTATTATGGCATTTCCATATCCATTCCGAGATATATTGCCATGCAACTTTCCACCGTTCCGTTTATTATGACACGCTTCATCATTGTCATATTGCTTTGCATGATCATGTAGTTGACATCGTATTTGTGGCAAAGCCACCATTCATAATTCTTTCATACATGTCACTCTTGATTCATTGCACATCCCGGTACACCGCCGGAGGAATTCATATAGAGTCATATTTTGTTCTAAGTATCGAGTTGTAATTCTTGAGTTGTAAGTAAACAAAAGTGTGATGGTCTTCATTATTAGAGCATTGTCCCATGTGAGGAAATAAAAAAAGAGAAAGGCCAAAAAAGGGAGAAGTCCCAAAAACAAAAAAAACAAAAAAATGAGAGAAAAAGAGAGAAGGGGCAATGCTACTATCCTTCTACCACACTTGTGCTTCAAAGTAGCACCATGATCTTCATGATAGAGAGTCTCCTATGTTGTCACTTCCATATACTAGTGGGAATTTTTCATTATAGAACTTGGCTTGTATATTCCAACGATGGGCTTCCTCAAATGCCCTAGGTCTTAATTAGCAAGCAAGTTGGATGCACACCCACTTAGTTTTCTTTTTGAGCTTCATAAACTTATAGCTCTAGTGCATCCGTTGCATGGAAATCCCTACTCACTCACATTGATATCTATTGATGGGCGTCTCCATAGCCCATTGATACACCTAGTTGATGTGAGACTATCTCCTTCTTTTTGTCTTCTCCACAACCACCTTCTATTCCACCTATAGTGCTATGTCCATGGCTCACGCTCATGTGTTGCGTGAAAGTTGAAAAGGTTCGAGAACATCAAAAGTATGAAACAATTGCTTGGCTTGTCATCGGGGTTGTGCATGATTTGAGTACTTTGTGTGATGAAGATGGAGCATAGCTAGACTATATGATTTTGTAGGGATAAGCTTTCTTTGGCCATGTTATTTTGAGAAGACATGATTGCTTTGTCCGTATGCTTGAAGTATTACTGTTTTTATGTCAATATTAAACTTTTGTTTTGAATCTTATGGATCTGTATATTCTTGCCACAATAAAGAAAATTACATTAACAAATATGTTAGGTAGCATTCCACAATAAAGAAGGAAATATGCCCTAGAGGCAATAATAAAGTTATTATTTATTTCCTTATATCATGATAAATGTTTATTATTCATGCCAGAATTGTATTAACCGGAAACATAATACATGTGTGAATACATAGACAAATAGAGTGTCACTAGTATGCCTCTACTTGACTAGCTCATTAATCAAAGATGGTTATGTTTCCTAACCATGAACAAAGAGTTGTTATTTGATTAACGAGATCACATCATTAGTTGAATGATCTGATTGACATGACCCATTCCATTAGCTTAGCACCCGATCGTTTAGTATGTTGCTATTGCTTTCTTCATGACTTATACATGTTCCTGTGACTATGAGATTATGCAACTCCCGTTTGCCGGAGGAACACTTTGGGTGCTACCAAACGTCACAACGTAACTGGGTGATTATAAAGGAGCATTACAGGTGTCTCCAAAGGTAGATGTTGGATTGGCGTATTTCGAGATTAGGATTTGTCACTCCGATTGTCGGAGAGGTATCTCTGGGCCCTCTCGGTAATGCACATCACATAAGCCTTGCAAGCATTACAACTAATATGTTAGTTGTGAGATGATGTATTACGGAACGAGTAAAGAGACTTGCCGGTAACGAGATTGAACTAGGTATTGGATACCGACGATCGAATCTCGGGCAAGTAACATACCGATGACAAAGGGAACAACATATGTTGTTATGCGGTCTGACCGATAAAGATCTTCGTAGAATATGTAGGAGCCAATATGGGCATCCAGGTCCCGCTATTGATTATTGACCGGAGACGTGTCTCGGTCATGTCTACATTGTTCTCGAACCGTAGGGTCCGCACGCTTAAAGTTACGATGACAGTTGTTATGAGTTTTATGCATTTTGATGTACCGAATGTTGTTCGGAGTCCGAGATGAGATCACGGACATGACGAGGAACTCCGGAATGGTCCGGAGATAAAGTTTGATATATATGATAATAGTGTTTAGTCACCGGAAGGGTTCCGGAAATCACCGGAAGGGGTTCCGGATGTTTCCCGAAATGTTTGGGTACGAGAACACTTTATTTGGGCCAAAGGGGAAAGCCCACAAGGTTGTTGGAAAGCGCAAAAGGAAGTTTTGCAGAGTCCAGGGGCCAGACGCCAGGGTCCCTAGCGTCTGGGTCCAGACGCCGGGATCCCTGGCGTCTGGCCCTGGAGTCCGAGAAGGACTCTTGCCTATCATGTGAAACCAACTTTGTGAAGGCTCTATCTCCAAGTTTTGACCCTAGGGCTCAAGATATAAATAGAGGGGCAGGGCTAGCACCAAAGATAGATCAAGAAACACAAGTTGATCCTTGATATCGTTCCTTAGCCGTGTGCGGTGCCCCCCTCCACCATATTCCACCTCGGTCATACCGTTGTAGTGCTTAGGCGAAGCCCTGCGTCGGTAGAACATCATCATCGTCATCACGCCGTCGTGCTGATGAAACTCTTCCCCGACGCTATGCTGGATCGGAGCCCGGGGAACGTCATCGAGCTATACGTGTGCTAAGAACTCGGAGGTGCCGGAGTAACGGTGCTTGGATCGGTCGGATCCGGAAGACATATGACTACTTCCTTTACGTTGCGTCACTGCTTCCGTTGCGATCTACAAGGGTACGTAGATCATACTCTCCCCTCTCGTTGCTATGCATCACCATGATCTTGCGTGTGCGTAGGAAAAAAATTGAAATTACTGCGCAACCCAACAGTGGCATCCGAGCCTAGGTTTTATGGTTTGATGTTATATGCACGAGTAGAACACAAGTGAGTTGTGGGCGATACAAGTCATACTGCCTACCAGCATGTCATACTTTGGTTCAGCGGTATTGTTGGATGAAGCGGCCCGGACCGACATTACGCGTATGCTTACGCGAGACCGGTTCTCCCGACGTACTTTGCACATAGGTGGCTTGCGGGTGACTGTTTCTCCAACTTTAGTTGAACCAAGTGTGGCTACGCCCGGTCCTTGCGAAGGTTAAAACGGAGTCAAATTGACAAACTATCGTTGTGGTTTTGATGCGTAGGTGAGATTGGTTCTTGCTTAAGCCCGTAGCAGCCACGTAAAACTTGCAACAACAAAGTAGAGGACGTCTAACTTGTTTTTGTAGGGCATGTTGTGATGTGATATGGCCAAGACATGATGCTAAATTTTATTGTATGAGATGATCATGTTTTGTAACCGAGTTATCGGCAACTGGCAGGAGCCATATGGTTGTCGCTTTATTGTATGCAATGCAATCGCGATGTAATGCTTTACTTTATCACTAAGCGGTAGCGGTAGTCATGGAAGCATAAGATTGGCGAGACGACAACGATGCTACGATGGAGATCAAGGTGTCGCGCCGGTGACGATGGTGATCACGACGGTGCTTCGGAGATGGAGATCACAAGCACAAGATGATGATGGCCATATCATATCACTTATATTGATTGCATGTGATGTTTATCCTTTATGCATCTTATCTTGCTTTGATTGACGGTAGCATTATAAGATGATCTCTCACTAAATTATCAAGAAGTGTTCTCCCTGAGTATGCACCGTTGCGAAAGTTCTTCGTGCTAAGACACTACGTGATGATCGGGTGTGATAGGCTCTACGTTCAAATACAACGGGTGCAAAACAGTTGCACACGCGGAATACTCAGGTTATACTTGACGAGCCAAGCATATACAGATATGGCCTCGGAACACGGAGACCGAAAGGTCGAGCGTGAATCATATAGTAGATATGATCAACATAGTGATGTTCACCAATGAAACTACTCCATCTCACGTGATGATCGGACATGGTTTAGTTGATTTGGATCACGTAATCACTTAGAGGATTAGAGGGATGTCTATCTAAGTGGGAGTTCTTAAGTAATATGATTAATTGAACTTTAATTTATCATGAACTTAGTCCTGGTAGTATTAGCATATCTATGTTGTAGATCAATAGCTCGCGTTGTTGCGTTCATATGTTTATTTTGATATGTTCCTAGAGAAAATTGTGTTGAAAGATGTTAGTAGCAATGATGCGGATTGGATCCGTGATCTGAGGTTTATCCTCATTGCTGCATAGAAGAATTATGTCCTTGATGCACCGCTAGGTGACAGACCTATTGCAGGAGCAGATGCAGACGTTATGAACGTTTGGCTAGCTCAATATGATGACTACTTGATAGTTTAGTGCACCATGCTTAACGGCTTAGAATCGGGACTTCAAAGACATTTTGAACGTCATGGACCATATGAGATGTTCCAGGAGTTGAAGTTAATATTTCAAGCAAATACCCGAATTGAGAGATATGAAGTCCCCAACAAGTTCTATAGCTAAAAGATGGAGGAGAATCGCTCAACGAGTGAGCATGTGCTCAGATTGTCTGGGTACTACAATCGCTTGAATCAAGTGGGAGTTAATCTTCCAGATAAGATAGTGATTGACAGAATTCTCTAGTCACCATCACCAAGTTAGTAGAACTTCGTGATGAACTATGATATGCAAGGGATAACAGAAACGATTCCCAAGCTCTTCGTAATGCGGAAATTGATGAAGGTAGAAATCGAGGAAAACATCAAGTGTTGATGGTAGACAAGACCACTAGTTTCAAGAAAAGGGCAGAGGGAAGAAGGGGAACTTCAAGAAGAACTGCAAGCAAGTTGCTGCTCAAGTGAAGAAGCCCAAGTCTGATCCTAAGCCTGAGACTAAGTACTTCTACTGCAAAGGGACTGGTCACTGGAAGCGAAACTACCCCAAGTGATTGGCGGATAAGAAGGATGGCAAAGTGAACATAAGTATATTTGATATACATGTGATTGATGTGTACTTTACTAGTGTTTATAGCAAACCCTCAGTATTTGATACTAGTTCAGTTGCTAAGATTAGTAACTCGAAACGGGAGTTGCAGAATAAACAGAGACTAGTTAAGGATGAAGTGACGATGTGTGTTGGAAGTGGTTCCAAGATTGATATGATCATCATCACACACTCCCTATAATTTCGGGATTAGTGTTGAACCTAAATAAGTGTTATTTGGTGTTTGCGTTGAGCATGAATATGATTTGATCATGTTTATTGTAATACGGTTATTCATTTAAGTAAGAGAATAAATTGTTGTTCTGTTTACATGAATAAAACCTTATATGGTTACACACCTAATGAAAATAGTTCGTTGGATCTCAATCGTAGTGATACACATAATCATAATATTAAAACCAAAAGATGCAAAGTTAATAATGATAGTGCAACTTATTTGTAGCACTGCCGTTTAGGTCATATTGGTGTAAAACGCATGAAGAAACTCCATGCTGATGGGCTTTTGGAATCACTTGATTATGAATCAGTTGATGCTTGCGAACCATGCCTGATGGGCAAGATGATTAAGACTCTGTTCTTAGGAACAATGGAGCGAGCAACAGATTTGTTGGAAATCATACATACTGATGTATGTGGTCCGATGAATATTGAGGCTCGTGACAGGTATCATTTTTTTCTGATCTTCACAGATGATTTGAGCAGATATGAGTATATCTACTTGATGAAACATAAGTCTGAAACATTTGAAAAGTTTAAAGAATTTCAGAGTGAAGTGAAAAATCATCGTAACAAGAAAATAAAGTTTCTACGATCTGATCGTAGAGAAGAGTATTTGAGTTACGAGTTTGGCCTTCAGTTAAAAACAATGTGAAATAGTTTCACTACTCATGCCACCTGGAACACCACAATGTAATGGTGTGTCCGAACATCATAACCATACTTTATTAGATATGGTGCGATCTATGATGTCTCTTACCGATCTACCACATCATTTTGGGGTTATGCATTAAAGACAGTTGCATTCACGTTAAAAGGGCACCATCAAAATCCGTTGAGACGATGCCTTATGAACTGTGGTTTGGCAAGAAACCAAAGTTGTCGTTTCTGAAAGTTTGGGGCTGCGATGCTTATGTGAAAAAGCTTCAACCTGATAAGCACGAACCCAAATCGGAGAAATGTGTCTTCATAGGATATCCAAAGGAAACTACTGGATACACCTTCTATCACAGATCCGAAGGCAAGACTTTTGTTGCTAAATTTGGAAACTTTCTGGAGAAGGAGTTTCTCTCGAAAGAAGTGAGTAGGAGGAAAGTAGAAAACTTCATAAGGTAATTGTACCTTCTCCCTTATTGGAAAGTAGTTCATCACAGAAATCTGTTCTTGTGACTACTACAACAATTAGTGAGGAAGCTAATGATGATGATCATGTAACTTCAGATCAAGTTACTACTGAATCTTGTAGGTAAACCAGAGTGAGATCCGCACCAGAGTGGTACGGTAATCCTGTTCTGGAAGTCATGTTACTAGACCATGACGAACTTGCGAACTATGAGGAAGCGATGATGAGCCCAGATTCCGCGAAATGGTTTGAGGCCATGAAATCTGAGATATGATCCATGTATGAGAACGAAGTATGGACTTTGATGGATTTGCCCGATGATCGGCAAGCCGTAGAAAATAAATGGATCTTCAAGAGGAAGACGGACGCTGATAGTAGTGTTACTATCTACAAAGCTAGAATTGTCGCAAAAGGTTTTCGACAAGTTCAAGGTGTTGACTACGATGAGAGTTTCTCACTCGTATCTATGCTTGAGTCTGTCCGAATCATGTTAGTAATTGCCGCATTTTATGAAATCTGGAAAATGGATAAACAAAACTGCATTCCTTAATGGATTTATTAAAGAAGAGTTGTATATGATGCAACCAGAAGGTTTTGTCAATCCGAAAGGTGCTAACAAAATGTGCAAACTCCAGCGATCCATCTGTGGACTGGTGCAAGCATCTCGGAGTTGGAATATACACTTTGATGAGTTGATCAAAGCATATAGTTTTATGCAGACTTGCGGTGAAGCCTGTATTTACGAGAAAGTGAGTGGGAGCACTACAGCATTTCTGATAAGTATATGTGAATGACATATTGTTGATCGGAAATAATGTATAATTATTCTGTAAAGCATAAAGGAGTGTTTGAAAGGAGTTTTTCAAAGAAAGACTTTGGTGAAGCTGCTTACATATTGAGCTTCAAGATCTATAGAGATAGATCAAGACGCTTGATAAGTTTTTTCAATGAGTACATACCTTGACAAGATTTTGAAATAGTTCAAAATGGAGTAGTCAAAGAAAGAATTCTTGCCTGTATTACAAGGTGTGAAGTGGAGTAAGACTCAAAGCCCGACCACGGCAGAAGATAGAAAGAGAATGAAAGTCATTCCCTATGCCTTGGCCATAGGTTCTATAAAGTATGTCATGCTGTATACCAGATCTATTGTATACCCTGCACTGATTTGGCAAGGGAGTACAATAGTGATCTAGGAGTAGATCACTGGACAGCGGTCAGAATTATCCTTAGTAAAATAAGGATATGTTTCTCGATTATGGACGTGACAAAAAGGTTCGTCATAAAGGGTTACGTCGATGCAAGTTTTTGACACTGATCCAGATGATTCCAAGTCTCAATCTGGATACATATTGAAAGTGGGAGCAATTAGCTAGAGTAGCTCCGTGCAGAGCATTGTAGACATAGAATTTTGCAAAATACATACGGATCTGAATTTGGCAGGCCCGTTGACTAAATTTCTCTCACAAGCAAAACATGATCACTCTTTGGGTGTTAATCACATAGCAATGTGAACTAGATTATTGAATCTAGTAAACCCTTTGGGTGTTAGTCACATGGAGATGTGAACCAATCACATAAAGATGTGAACTATTGGTGTTAATCACATCGCGATGTGATCTAGATTATTGACTCTAGTGCAAGTGGGAGACTGAAGGAAATATGCCCTATAGGCAATAATAAAGTTATTATTTATTTCCTTATATCATGATAAATGTTTATTATTCATGCTAGAATTGTATTAACCGGAAACATAATACACGTGTGAATACATAGACAAACAGAGTGTCATTAGTATGCCTCTACTTGACTAGCTCGTTAATCAAAGATGGTTATGTTTCCTAACCATGAACAAAGAGTTGTTATTTGATTAACGAGATCACATCATTAGTTGAATGATCTCATTGACATGACCCATTCCATTAGCTTAGCACCCGATCGTTTAGTATGTTGCTATTGCTTTCTTCATGACTTATACATGTTCCTATGACTATGAGATTATGCAACTCCCGTTTGCCGGAGGAACACTTTGGGTGCTACCAAACGTCACAACGTAACTGGGTGATTGTAAAGGAGCATTACAGGTGTCTCCAAAGGTAGATGTTGGGTTGGCGTATTTCGATATTAGGATTTGTCACTCCGATTGTCGGAGAGGTATCTCTGGGCCCTCTCGGTAATGCACATCACATAAGCCTTGCAAGCATTACAACTAATATGTTAGTTGTGAGATGATGTATTACGGAACGAGTAAAGAGACTTGCCGGTAACAAGATTGAACTAGGTATTGGATACCGACGATTGAATCTCGGGCAAGTAACATACCGATGACAAAGGGAACAACGTATGTTGTTATGCGGTCTGACCGATAAAGATCTTCGTAGAATATGTAGGAGCCAATATGGGCATCCAGGTCCCGCTATTGGTTATTGACCGGAGATGTGTCTCGGTCATGTCTACATTGTTCTCGAACCATAGGGTCCGCACGCTTAAAGTTACGATGATAGTTGTTATGAGTTTTATGCATTTTGATGTACCGAATGTTGTTCGGAGTCAGAGATGAGATCACGGACATGACAAGGAACTCCAGAATGGTCCGGAGATAAAGTTTGATATATATGATAATAGTGTTTTGTCACCGGAAGGGTTCCGGAAATCATCGGAAGGGGTTCCGGATGTTTCCCAAAATGTTTGGGAACGAGAACACTTTATTTGAGCCAAAGGGGAAAGCCCACAAGGTTTTTGGAAAGTGCAAAAGGAAGTTTTGCGGAGTCCAGGGGCCAGACGCCAGCGTCCCTGGCGTCTGGGTCCAGACGCCGGGATCCCTAGCGTCTGGCCCTGGAGTCCGAGAAGGACTCTTGCCTATCGGGTGAAACCGACTTTGTGAAGGCTCTAACTCCAAGTTTCGACCCCAGGGCTCAAGATATAAATAGAGGGGCAGGGCTAGCACCAAAGATAGATCAAGAAACACAAGTTGATCCTTGAGATCGTTCCTTAGCCGTGTGCGGTGCCCCCCTCCACCATATTCCACCTCGGTCATACCGTTGTAGTGCTTAGGCGAAGCCCTGCGTTGGTAGAACATCATCATCATCATCATGCCGTCGTGCTGACGAAACTCTTCCCCGACGCTATGCTGGATCGGAGCCCGGGGAACGTCATCGAGCTGTACGTGTGCTAAGAACTCGAAGGTGCCGGAGTAACGGTGCTTGGATCGGTCGGATCGGGAAGACGTACGACTACTTCCTCTATGTTGCGTCACTGCTTCCGTTGCGATCTACAAGGGTACGTAGATCATACTCTCCCCTCTCGTTGCTATGCATCACCATGATCTTGCGTGTGCGTAGGAAATTTTTTGAAATTACTACGTAGCCCAACATTTATATGCTATTTTATATGATTTTTGGGACTAACCTATTAACCTAGAGCCTAGTGCCAGTTTATATTTTTTCCTTGTTTTTGAGTTTTACAGAAAAGGAATACCAAACGGAGTCCAATTAACGTGCCAATTTTTGATGATTTTTTATGGACCAAAAGAAGGCCCCGAAGTAAAAGAGTTGGGCTAGAAGAGCCCGAGCCATCCATGAGGGTGGAGGGCTCGCCCTACCCCCCTGGGGTCGCCCCCTATCTCGTGGATGACTCGAAGACCCCCCGACGCGAGATCGACGCCAAAAATTCCTATAAATACAGAAACCCCCAGAAAAAAACCTAGATTGGGAGTTCCGCCACCGCAAGCCTCTATAGCCACCAAAAACCAATCAGGACCCTGTTCCGACACCCTACTAGAGGGGGGATCCATCACCGGTGGCCATCTTCATCATCCCGACGCTCTCCATGACAAGGAGGGAGTAGTTCACCCTCGGGGCTGAGGGTATGTACCAGTAGCTATGTGTTTGATCTCTCTCTCTCTCTCGTGTTCTTGATATGGCACGAACTTGATGTATCGCGAGCTTTGCTATTATAGTTGGATCTTATGATGTTTCTCCCCCTCTATCTCCTTGTCATGAATTGAGTTTTCCCTTTGAAGTTATCTTATCGAATTGAGTCCTTGAGGAGAACATTTGATGTATGTCTTGCATGTGCTTATGTATGGTGATAATGGGATATTCACGTGATCCACTTGATGTATGTTTTGGTGATCACCTTGCGAGTTCTGTGACCTTGTGAATTTATGCATAGGGGTTGGCACACGTTTTAGTCTTGACTCTCCGGTAGAAACTTTGGGGTACTCTTTGAAGTTCTTTGTGTTGGTTGAATAGATGAATCTGAGATTGTGTGATGCATATCGTATAATTATACCCGAGGATACTTGAGGTGACATTGGAGTATCTAGGTGACATTAGGGTTTTGGTTGATTTGTGTCTTAAGGTGTTATTTTACTACGAACTCTAGGGCTGTTTGTGACACTTATAGGAATAGCCCAATGGATTGATCGGAAAGAATAACTTTGAGGTGGTTTCGTACCCTACAATAATCTCTTCGTTTGTTCTCCGCTATTAGTGACTTTGGAGTGACTATTTGTTGCATGTTGAGGGATTGTTATATGATCTAATTATATTATCCTTGTTGAGAGAACTTGCACTAGTGAAAGTATGAACCCTAGGCCTTGTTTCAATGCATTCCAATACCATTTTCGCTCACTTTTATCATTAGTTACCTTGATGCTTTTATATTTTCAGATTACAAAAACCTATATCCACCATCCATATTGCCCTTGTATCACCATCTCTTCGCCGAACTAGTGCACCTATACAATTTACCATTGTATTGGGTGTGTTGGGGACACAGGAGACTCTTTGCTATTTGGTTGCAGGGTTATTTGAGAGAGACCATCTTCATCCTATGCCTCCCACGGATTGATAAACCTTAGGTCATCCACTTGAGGTAAATTTGCTATTGTCCTACAAACCTCTGCACTTGGAGGCCCAACAACGTCTACAAGAAGAAGGTTGTGTAGTAGACATCATTGATGATGATGACGACATCGATTTCCCTTCTTCGGAGCCCAAAATAGGCTCCAGATCATCCCTCCCAAGAGAGAACAGGAGGTGTCCGCGGCTCTATATCGTAAAACGCGATGAACTCTTCTCTCTGATTTTTTTCCTCCCCAACTAGGGTTATATGGAGTTGGAGTTGAGGTCGGAGGAGGTCCAGGGGGTCCATAAGCCACCTGGGCGCGCCCTAGGGGTGCACGCCCCCAGGGTTGTGGCCTCTGGGTGGACCCCCTCTCGATAATTATTGCGCCAATATTTTTTATATATTCCAAAAATATTTTTCGTAAATTTTCAGGTCAATCCAAGAACTTTTATTTCTGCACAAAAATAACACCATGGAAAATCTGCTGAAAATAGTGTCAGTCCGGGTTAGTTCCATTCAAATCATTCAAATTAGAGTCCAAAACAAGGGCAAAAGAGTTTGGAAAAGTAGATACGGTGGAGACGTATCAACTCCCCAAGCTTAACCCATTGCTTGTCCTCAAGCAATTCAGTTGACAAACTGAAAGTGACAAAGAATTTTTTTTACAAAATCTGTTTGGTCTTGTTGTTGTAAATATGTCTAACTAATGCTCAGGTTTTCAGCAAAGGTTATGAACTAACCATATTCACAATACATACCACTATGAAAAATACAGTTTGCATCTATACAATGCCACTAACAGTAATCGATGCAAAAATTAATGATGTTTTCTTGTACTAGCAACTTGTTTAATACTTGCATGCATGTAGTCATAATGACACTATGCTACTTCCTTCTCATTCCTTTATTGCATGCATGCAGGTGTATTAATGAACCCGTTTAACAAAAATAAAAATTGGCTTGCAAAACAATCATTAAATTTTACCTTAGTACCTATAATTTGACTTTGTGGCCTTGTATAAGGGAATGGAGTACTAGATTTGCCAGATGTTAACAGATAGAACTTGAACTGTACAGAAAAAATAAACAAACCACAGGAACTATAGGTAACATGACTCATAACAGAGCTTTACATACATCACCCGAGCAACATCAAGTCGATTCCAAATGATCATGAGAACAAGTTCAGTAAGATCTCCACTTTCAGCAGTCTTCTCAATAACCTGGATATAGATGTACAGTGCATTAATTAAATGTCTTAAATCAAATGTTTCATAAAGTGAGTTACTGAAAAGTTGTCTTTGACACATTTACTTAATTTTATAATTTGAGAGAACATATCTTCCAACTTTTTGCCCCGTGATTTTGTTTTGACTGTTCAAATTTTCGTATAAGCAAAAATGTAAGCAAAACATGGATGGAGCATGCCGCAGGATGCACATGCTAGTGCTTCACTGACAGGTAGTAAATCATCAATATGTTCATTAGACACAGTTAAGATAACCACATTATGATCACTTCCAACATCAAAAGAGAGATACTCTAAGTTTGCGTCCACCTCTCGTTACCCCCGCGTGGTGGCGGAGGGGGAACCCTAATCGCGGCAGCCCCAGCCCCCCTTCCTCCCTCCTCCTCCCTCGCCACCGCCAAAGGACGGGGATGGGCGAAGCCTGGCCGGCGGCGGGGCCTCTTTGTCCCTCGCGTGTGGGGATCTGCATGGGCAGGTACTACCGGGATAGGGCGTAGCTCAATGCAGTATCACAATGACGCCTTGTTACTACGAGGCATGATGGACGGGTGGCGGCGGCGGTGGCCTAGGTGGACCACCGAGGCAAATCTGGGGGAAACCTTAGATCTCGTTAGCATGGAGCAATGGCGGTGCTTCTACGTCATCGTCTTGTATGTAAAGCTCTGTTCTGAGTCATGTTACCCATAGGTCATGTGGTTTGTTTATTTTTATGTATAGTTCAAGTTCTATCTGTTAACATCTGCATCTAGTACTCCATTCCTTCAAGCTGATTCTTTTTGGTTTTTGTTAGTTAGAAGCTTAGAAACTGTTAACAATCCAGACTAGAGACATGCCATTCTTCTTCCGTAAGAAAATGTAGTCCATTATATGCGTGGAGATATGTAGTGATATACATTTGGACCATTGATAGTGGTTGCTCTACGAATGGATGCTCCTTGTCCAATTATACATTTATACTTGCACTGCTGGCTGCCACTCTCACCATGGCAAAGGAAATCCTTGTCTCTATGTTGTATTGTTCCCAAGTGACTTACTAACCTGTAAATCTGTTCTTCAAACTGAAAAAAGTAGTTGCAGTTTTGCATCTTTCTAAAAATTCACAAGCTAGGACATCATACATGCATTAAACATGGTCTGTGCTCCATGTGCTTACTGGACCTGATCGTGCAATGCTTAAATTGCTGCACATGCACACCATTCTCCTGGCATTGTAAGTTAAAAAGCAACACAGTGAGGTTTCTGGCAAGCTGATGTCTACTACACAACCTTCTTCTTGTAGACGTTTTTGGGCCTCCAAGTGCAGAGGTTTGTAGGACAGTAGCAAATTTCCCTCAAGTGGATGACCTAAGGTTTATCAATCCATAGGAGGCGTAGGATGAAGATGGTCTCTCTCAAGCAACCTTGCAACCAAATAACAAAGAGTCTCTTGTGTCCCGAACACACCCAATACAATGGTAAATTGTATAGGTGCACTAGTTCGGCGAAGAGATGGTGATACAAGTGGTATATGGATGGTACATAAAGGTTTTTGTAATCTGAAAATATAAAAACAGCAAGGTAATGCATGATAAAAGTGAGCGTAAACGGTATTGCAATGCGTTGAAACAAGGCCTAGGGTTCATACTTTCACTAGTGTAAGTCCTCTCAACAATAATAGCATAATTGGATCACATAACTATCCCTCAACATGCAACAAAGAGTCACTCCAAAGTCACTAATAGCGGAGAACAAACGAAGAGATTATGGTAGGGTACGAAACCACCTCAAAGTTATTCTTTCCAATCAATCAATTGGGCTATTCCTATAAGTGTCACAAACAGCCCTAGAGTTCGTACTAGAATAACACCTTAAGACACAAATCAACCAAAACCCTAATGTCACCTAGATACTCCAATGTCACCTCAAGTATCCATGGGTATGATTATACGATATGCGCCACACAATCTCAGATTCATCTATTTAACCAACACAAAGGACCTTAAAGAGTGCCCCAAAGTTCTACCGGAGAATCACGACGAAAACGTGTGCCAACCCCTATGCATAGGTTCATGGGCGGAACCCGCAAGTTGATCACCAAAACATACATCAAGTGAATCACGTGATATCCCATTGTCACCACAGATACGCACGGCAAGACATACATCAAGTGTTCTCAAATCTTTAAAGACTCAATCCGATAAGATTACTTCAAAGGGGAAACTCAATTCATTACAAGAGAGAAGAGGGGGAGGAGAAACATAGGATCCAACTATAATATCAAAGCTCACGATACATCAAGATCGTATCACCTCAAGAACACGAGAGAGAGAGAGAGATCAAACACATAGCTACTGGTACATACCCTCAGCCGCGAGGGAGAACTACTCCCTCCTCGTAATGGAGAGCACTGGGATGATGAAGATGGCCACCGGAGAAGGATTGCCCCCTCCGGCAGGGTGCCGGAATGGGTCTAGATTGGCTTTTGGCGGCTACAGAGGCTTCTGGCGGCGGAACTCCCGATCTATTCTGTGTTCTGGAAGTTTTACGATAAGTAGGTATATATGGGTGCAGGGGGTACGTCGGAGGAGCTACGGGGGCCCCACGAGGCAGGGGGCGCGCCCCTAGGGGGGGCGCCCCCCACCCTCGTGAGCACCTCTGAAAGTGCAACTATCCCTGGGTAGTTTTGGTAATTCCTAACAACATATAACTCATTGAGCTAACATTATTTCAAGATTAATATTTCAGGAAAAGCTCAATGAGTGGCATGGCATGGATGAGGAAAGTGGGTCCCTCAAAATTCTAAGGACAAAAAGTTTGGCTCAAGCGTGAAGCTCAAGACTCTACATTTTATATTTTAGTGATCCAAGATCACATTGAGTCTATAGGAAAGGCCATTACTATCAAGGAGGGATGAGGTGTTGCTTAATGGCTTGCTTGCTCAAAATTCTTAGTGATATGCTCCAAAATACTCAACTACTCTCCCACATACACATATGACCTAAACCAAAAGTCAAACTCGGCCCCACCGATTCTTTCTATCCGGCGCCACCGAGTTTCAAATGTCATAGCCACTGCCACAAACCCTAGGCAAATCGGTCTCACCGATAGGGATCTCAGTCTCACTGAGATGGGATTGTAATCTCTCTGTTTCCCTTCGTAACGTTTCGGTCTTACCGAGATGAGCGATTGGTCCCACCGAGATTGCAATGTAAACTCTTTGTTTCCCTTTTGTAACATTTCGGTCTCACCGAGATGAGCGAATCGGTCCCACCGAGTTTACCTGACCAACCCTCTGGTTAGCTTATTACCAAAATCGGTCCCACCAAGTTTGTGTAATCGGTCACACCGAGATTACGTTATGCCCTAACCCTAACCATATCGGTCCTACCGAGTTGCATCTCAGTCCAACCGAAAATCCTAATGGTCACTAGGTTTGCTGAATCAGTCCGACCGAGTTTAACCATTCGGTCCCACCGAGTTTGGCAAATTGTGTGTAACGGTTAGATTCTGTGTGGAGGCTATATATACCCCTCCACCCACTCTTCATTCGAGGAGAGAGCCATCAGAACATACCTACACTTTCAATACACATTTTCTGAGAGAGAACCACCTACACTTGTGTTGAGGTCAAGATATTCCATTCCAACCATATGAATCTTGACCTCTAGTCTTCCCCAAGTTGCTTTCCACTCAAATCTTCTTTCCACCAAATCCAAATACTGTGAGAGAGAGTTGAGTGTTGGGGAGACTATCATTTGAAGCACAAGAGCAAGGAGTTCATCATCAACACACCATTTGTTACTTCTTGGAGAGTGGTGTCTCCTAGATTGGCTAGGTGTCATTTGGGAGCCTCCGACAAGATTGTGGAGTTGAACCAAGGAGTTTGTAAGGGCAAGGAGATCGCCTACTTCGTGAAGATCTACCGCTAGTGAGGCAAGTCCTTCGTGGGCGACGGACGTGATGGAATAGACAAGGTTGCTTCTTCGTGGACCCTTCATGGGTGGAGCCCTCCGTGGACTCGCGCAACCGTTACCCTCCGTGGGTTGAAGTCTCCATCAACGTGGATGTACGATAGCACCACCTATCAGAACCACGACAAAAACATCCGTGTCTCCAATTGCGTTTGAATCCTCTAAACCCTTCCCTTTACATTCTTGCAAGTTGCATGCTTTACTTTCCGCTGCTCATATACTCTTTTGCATGCTTGCTTGAATTGTGTGGAGATTGCTTGACTTGTGCTAAGATAGTTAAAATCTGCCAAGAACTAAAATTGGGAAAAGGCTAGATTTTTATTTGGTCAAGTAGTCTAATCCCCCCCTCTAGACATACTTTCGATCCTACAAGTGGTATCAGAGCCTTGGTCTCCATTTGCTTTGATTTCCATAGCTTTTGGTGTTCATAGACTTGGTTTCACAACCTAGGAGAGTATGGCGTCTAGCGAGGGAAATTATCACCGTAGAGGTCCTTACTTTGATGGTACAAATTTTGCTAGTTGGAAGCATAAGATGAAAATGCATATTCTTGGACATAACCCCGCCGTTTGGGCTATTGTGTGTGTTGGCATGCAAGGTGAATTCTTTGATGGGAGAGAACCGAATCGTGAAGCTACCGCGGATGAGTTGAAGATGCTACAATACAATGCTCAAGCTTGTGATATCCTCTTCAATGGATTGTGCCCCGAAGAATTCAACAAAATCAGCCGTCTTGAGAATGTAAAGGAAATTTGGGATACTTTGATTGATATGCACGAAGGTACCGACTCCGTTAAGGAATCCAAATTGGATGTGCTTCAAAGTCAACTTGACAAGATCAAAATGAAGGATGGTGAAGGTGTCGCTGAAATGTACTCTAGGCTTGCTCTTATCACAAATGAGATTGCCGGCTTAGGGAGTGAAGAGATGACAGATAGATTCATCATCAAGAAGATCCTAAGAGCCTTGGATTGAAAATATGATACCGTGTGCACATTGATCCAAATGATGCCAAATTACAAAGATCTCAAGCCAACGGAAGTCATCGGAAGAATTGTTGCTCATGAGATGTCACTCAAGGATAAAGAGGAACTTCACAACAAATCAAGTGGTGCTTACAAAGCCTCATGTGAAGCCCCCACATCATCAAGTGAGAAACAAACCTTCAATGAAGAATTGAGCTTAATGGTGAAGAACTTCAACAAGTTCTACAAGGGTAGAAGCAAAGAGAGAAGCTCCAAGTCAAGGTCCTACAATGACAAAAGATCTTCTAGTCGAGAGCGAAACTGCTACAATTGTGGAAGGCCCAGTGTACGGCCCCCTACAAGAGAAGAGAAGATTCTCCCAAGAGAAGAAGTAGAAGAGAAGAATCACCATCTAGAGAAAGAAGGAGTAGAGATGATCGTTATGAACGAAGACCCTCACAGAGAAGCAAGGATTCGGAAAGAATGGACAAGTCATCAAGGAGCTACACAAAACAAAGACATCAAGCTCATGTTGGGGAATGGGTATCCGGCTCCGACTCCGACAACCACTCCGAGAGAAGCTATCACTCCGACTCCGAATGTACTCAAGATGAAGGTGTTGCCGGTCTAGCACTTGTGACAACCAACTCCTACGACATATTTGACTCGCCAAATGAAGGAGTTGGAACATGCTTCATGGCTAAAGGCCCAAAGGTATCACACCCCGAGTATGTTGATTTCAATAGTGATGAAGATGACTTGTTAGGTGATGATGATTTACTTATTGACAACTCTAGTGATGAATACTATGATCAAACGTCAATTAATCATGCTAATCAAGATAAAATGAATGACAATGATAAGGAGAAGGTTGCGTCTCTAACTAAAGAACTAAACACTCTTAAGTTAGCTCATGAAACTATCTTAGGAGATCATCGAGAACTTTTAAGGACTCATGAGAAATTACGCTTTGAAAAGCTCAACCTTGAGCAAGAGCATGAGTTCTTAAAAGCAATCAATGATGATCTTCGTAAGAAAAGTTCTTCTTACATTGCCAAGCATTTACTCTTATCCACTTACATGCCTCAAGTCAAGTCTAGTAACAAGAACAAGAAAGATTTTTCCTCTAGTAGTAACAATAATCATGCTAAATCCAATATTGTTGCTTCTAGTAGTTCTCTTGATTCCACTAATGATTCTCTTAGCCAAGTTACACTTGAGCAAGAAAATAGCTTATTGAAGGGAATTATAGAGAAAGGTGTTTACAAGAGCCTTGCCGGAAGTAAGCAATTCGAGGAAATTGTACGCAAGCAAGGAAGGCACCGGAAGAATCAAGGTGTTGGTTTTGAACGAAAGTTCAATGCCAATGGAGTTGAGTGGGAAGAAGATCAATACCCCAAGACGAAGTTTGTTCCTCAACAAGAGAAGTATGATCCTACTTCTCTCAAAGGGACACAAGCTCAATATGATCTTCCACCACAAGACCACAAGCAAAAAGGCAAGGACAAGCTTCAAGAGGAAATTGATGCATTTGAAGAAGCTCCTAAGGCCTTGGTCAAGTGGGTTCCCAAGACTACTTCAAGTTCCACTTCATCAAGTACAACTACAACACCGAGGATTCCCATCAAGATGGTGTGGATCCCGAAGAAGAAGAACTAGAGAGTTCTTGAGGGTGACTCCGCCAACATACTTCACTCTTATCATCTTGGCAAGAACAAGTGCAATCAACTTCCACATCTTGCACTAGTTCAAGGAGTCACAAACCCTCTTGTTGGTAAGACAAGGGACAAGGTAACCTAAAAGCTTTCATAGACATCATCTTGTGTGTGCATCACTTTATGTCTATGGGTGTCCTTGTTTGTTCCTTGTGGGACTAACCCGTGTAGGTATTGAAAGTGCAACTCACTCCAATGGATAGCTCAAAATGATCTACATCAACATTGAGCATCCACATCTTCAACATCTACATGAAGTCATCATCGACAAAACCCAAGGTTAGTTCATCCCTCTTAGGGGGGATCTCACATCTAGGGGGAGCTTTATTCTAAGAATTGAGCTAAAGCAACTCTAATGGTGTGAACACAACAATGCTTTATGTAAAAGTGGTAACCCCACTTGTGCTTAAACGATGAGTATGACCTATGATCAAATGTTCTCATTTGACTCCTAAGTCAATATACTCATATATAGATGACCTAGTCATCGCAAATTGTTTGATAGATGCTAGAATTGGTTGTGCATGCTTTGCCACATATTTCAATTGCCATTTTATTGTGTGAGCATGTTGATTGCATATTTTACTCATTCGAGGACATCCACTTGTTGTTTTGATTGATTGGTTTTATTTTCTTTTGCCAAGTGGATGGACAAGAATGCCTAAGAACCCTCTCTAGCTATCTACGCTTTTCTCGTCTCAAACTCTATTCATGCTACATCACAAAATTTGATCAAGTCAGATTCGAACCACTCTGTGTGAGGAGCACTCGGAGTCCCCGATTCGTCATAGACTTAAACTTCCGAAACTTCTTTGTGCTTTTCGGTCTGACCGATTCCTCCATTTTGGTCATACCAAGATCACTAAGTTGATCTAGGTTTTCAATCTCGGTGCAACCGATTTGAACCTTTCGGTCACACCGAGTTTCAGTAACTGCTTGTAGTTATGAATCTCGGTGCCACCGAGTTGTTCCACTCGGTCACACCGACAGGGTCGGGCTATATATACTCACGGGCAAAATTTTGGAAATTTCTCCAAAACCCCTTCGCCCGCGCATAGCTCGCTCTGCCTCCTGGGTCTCCGGATCGTCCTCCTCGTCGCCAGCCGCCTCCTGTTGCTGGTCTTCGCCACCGTCAATGGAATTCTTCCCTGCCGTTGCCGCCGTAGCGAGTTCATCGCCGAACTGGGGTATGGACTCGATCATAGTGCTATCCCCGTCCGATTTCTAGCACATTGTGTTCATTATGATTCTTACCACGATTGAAACGCTTCTATCCAGTCAAAACACTACGTAGATTAGAGTTGAATTGAAAATTTAGGGTTAGGTTTCCGCCGAAACCATCCCGAACCATCCGAGTTGTGGAACTCGGTACCACCGATTCGGCTAAGGTCATTGCACATGTAATTTTCGGTCTGACCGAGAATTGCAAATCGGTGTGACCGAGTTCAGGACTTTGTGAAACCCTAGCAGTCTCGGTGCCACCAAACTGTGACTCGGTCTGACCGAGTTCACTAGTTTAGGTTCCAACAGCTGCTTCGGTATCACCGAGTTTGCAAATCGGTTGATCCGAAATGCTTTCTGTGGAAAACTAAAACTAAGTTTTTGACTCATTCTTTTGCAAAAATCTCTGCATTTTGTGATGCTCATCCACTCTATCTCATCTACAATCTATTCACAGGGTCTGCAGTTAGTGTTTGCAACATGTCTGACCAGAGTGACAGCCAGAACAAGTCAGAGGAGCAGGTTCACATGAGTGAGGGCACTAGTCCCTCTAGCAGCTCAGATGATGGAAGCAGGAGCACTCCCAGCAACTTACCCAAAGCTGCCACCAGAACAAGGAAGAAGAGAACTTCAGAGTCTGAGGATGAAGACTATGTGGCAGTTGAGGATGAGGCCACTTCCAAGAAGAAAGTGGTTAAGAAGGAATATAGCACTGCTGCTGCCACCAAGCCAGGCATGAAGCAAAAGGTTCCTGCAAAGAGAATTCCAATGTCTAAGGCCAGAGCATCCTCTCAAGCATCTTTGGAGTCTCAACCCAAAGAGGCTGCTGCAGAAGGGAAGAAGAG
Organism: Triticum aestivum; assembly: GCF_018294505.1. Lineage (NCBI taxonomy): Eukaryota > Viridiplantae > Streptophyta > Magnoliopsida > Poales > Poaceae > Triticum > Triticum aestivum. Next base: position 439,543,960 of record NC_057794.1, read on the forward strand.
GAAGGAGAGAATCAAAAAGACCACTGCTAGAGTGCTTGGGAGATCCTCAATCATGAGAGATTCTGAAGAGGAAGAGGAAGAAGAGGTTGCTGCACCAGCACCCAAGGCACAAAAGCTGATGGGTGATGTTATAAAGTCAGGGGCTACAACATCAAAGCCCAAAGAAGCACCCAAAGCTGCCTCCAAGCCCAAGACTGCACTAAAGAGAAATACCAGAAACATTCCTGAAGCTGAGAAGAACAAGGCCCCAGTGCCTGAGACTATTTCTGAAGAAGAAGGAAATGAAGAGCATGTTCTGAGAAAATTGAAGCCAAAAATTCCAGACCACAATGATGCTCATCCTGTGGCTGAGAACATGAAGATCAGGAGAGACTCGGGACCGAGGAAATGGAGAGAGACAGATCCATATGCTACCAGAAGAAGAATTGTTGTTGATTACAGGTTCCACACAAAGGAACAACAGGACTTCTATGAGACAGTGCTGCTGGACAAGAAGCCTATAGTGTGTGAAATGAGGTGGGTCGATTGGAAATATATCAAAGAAAATGAGGAACACTATCCTAGTGTGTTTGACAGCTTTAGTGCTTGTGGAGTTGCAGACTTTGTTGGGCAGAAGCTCACAAAGTGGAATGAGGAGCTCATAATGCAATTCTACTCCACAGCACACTTCTATCCAGATGGCAGGATAGTATGGATGTCTGAAGGTACAAGGTACCACTCAACCATTGAGGAATGGGAAAATCTAATCAATGCTCCTAAGGAAGAAGAAGATGACTTGGATGTCTATGCCAAGAAGAAGATGGATCACAACTCTATGGAAAACATGTACAAGGAGATTCCTGAAGATGATCTTGAGACTCACCAGTTTGGGTCAGTAAAACACTTGCTGTCAGGGCTGCCTACAATCAATTGGATCCTTAGGCACACTCTCTGGCCCAAGTCTAGTGATCACAGAATGATCAGAGGCCATGCAATTAACTTGCTACATATATTTGATGTGCCACAGAAGTTCAAGGTCATGAGCCTTATAGTTGAGACTATCAAGAGGACTACAGCTGACCAGAAAAGAAGTTGTGGATATGCCCCACAGATCCAGGAGTTGATAAACTCAAAGATGGGCACAGGCACATACTTGTTGGATAAGGAACAATTGCCTATCTATCCTGACTTTGAGGACAATCAAGTTGTGATGAATGAGAATGAACCATCATCAGTACAAGCTCAAGAGAAGAAGGAGAAAGCAAAGAAAGAGAAGGCTGCCAAGATGCCAACTCAAGAGGAGGCGTCTGAGTACTTTTTGAAAAGCAAGCAGGACCAGCTTGGGTATTTGATAGCATCAACTCTGAGGATTGAGAAGGGGTTGGCCACCCTAACTCAAAACCAGGAGAGCCTGGAAAGAATCATGGAACAAAAATTCTATGATTTAGATGTCAAAGTAACTGAGATTCAGTCTGTTGTGGAGCAGCTACATGATGATGCAGGAGAGGAAGGGCAAGACAACCACTAATGCATTTGCCAGAGTGCCTCGAGCTCAGAGATCTGCTGCAGTACCTGTTCCAGACACTAGAGTCACTTCATCTACACCAGCTACAGCTCCAGCGCAACCAGCTCCAGCACCAACTCCATCAGCTCCATCTACTTCGACTGAAGCCTTCGTCCTTGGCGTTCTCCGGACACCACCACCTGAAGACCAAGCCTGAGAGACCTTTTAGTGCTATGCATTTTCTATGAACTTTTTGGTAACTTGTTGCCAAAGGGGGAGAAAAATGTATAGATCATAGGCTTTGAGAGAGAGCGTTGCTTTTTATTATCTCTTGCTTTGGTGGTTGAACTTTGTTTGTCTTTTGATTACTTGAGATACTATGCTATTATCTGTGAGACATTGATGATCATGTGGTTGATCATAAGCTACACTTATGCTTGTTAGATGATATTATCTTACCTATCCTTATATGATCATTCACTTTGCTTGGTGATGAGTGCATGTATTTAATTCTTATCATTTTGAGCGCTCCACCAAGATGTATGTGACATGGAAGAGTAACCCATGATCCTAACTCATTGTGCATTTGCAGTCCAAAGCAAATCTTAAGATATGCACAAATTTAGGGGGAGCTCTTGCTTTTCACATACTTCTCAAAGCGACAATATCTTTCACTCTTATTATCATTTGTCGAAGCTTTGATCTATATGTTGTCATCAATTACCAAAAAGGGGGGAGATTGAAAGTGCAACTATCCCTGGGTGGTTTTGGTAATTCCTAACAACATATAGCTCACTGAGCTAACATTATTCCAAGATTAATATTTCAGGAAAAGCTCAATGAATGGCATGGCATGGATGAGGAAAGTGGATCCCTCAAAATTCTAAGGACACAAAGTTTGGCTCAAGCGTGAAGCTCAAGACTCTACATTTTATATTTTAGTGATCCAAGATCACATTGAGTCTATAGGAAAAGCTAATACTATCAAGGAGGGATGATGTGTTGCTTAATGGCTTGCTTGCTCAAAATGCTTAGTGATATGCTCCAAAATACTCAACTACTCTCCCACATCCACATGTGACCTAAACCAAAAGTCAAACTCGGCCCCACCGATTCTTTCTATCCGGCGCCACCGAGTTTCAAATGTCATAGCCACTGCCACAAACCCTAGGCAAATCGGTCTCACCGATAGGGATCTCAGTCTCACCGAGATGGGATTGTAATCTCTCTGTTTCCCTTCATAACGTTTCGGTCTTACCGAGATGAGCGATCGGTCCCACCGAGATTGCAATGTAAACTCTCTGTTTCCCTTTTGTAACATTTCGGTCTCACCGAGATGAGCGAATCGGTCCCACCGAGTTTACTTGACCAACTCTCTGGTTAGCTTATTACCAAAATCGGTCCCACCGAGTTTGTGTAATTGGTCACACCGAGATTACGTTATGCCCTAACCCTAACCATATCGGTCCTACCGAGTTGCATCTCAGTCCCACCGAAAATCCTAACAGTCACTAGGTTTGCTGAATCGGTCCGACCGAGTTTAACCATTCGGTCCCACCGAGTTTGACAAATTGTGTGTAACGGTTAGATTCTGTGTGGAGGCTATATATACCCCTCCACCCACTCTTCATTCGAGGAGAGAGCCATCAGAACATACCTACACTTCCAATACACATTTTCTGAGAGAGAACCACCTACACTTGTGTTGAGGTCAAGATATTCCATTCCAACCATATGAATCTTGGTCTCTAGCCTTCCCCAAGTTGCTTTCCACTCAAATCTTCTTTCCACCAAATCCATATCCTGTGAGAGAGAGTTGAGTTGTTGGGGAGACTATCATTTGAAGCCCAAGAGCAAGGAGTTCATCATCAACACACCATTTGTTACTTCTTGGAGAGTGGTGTCTCCTAGATTGGCTAGGTGTCACTTGGGAGCCTCCGACAAGATTGTGGAGTTGAACCAAGGAGTTTGTAAGGGCAAGGAGATCGCCTACTTCGTGAAGATCTACCGCTAGTGAGGCAAGTCCTTCGTGGGCGATGGTCGTGATGGAATAGACAAGGTTGCTTCTTCGTGGACCCTTCGTGGGTGGAGCCCTCCGTGGACTCGCGCAACCGTTACCCTCCGTGGGTTGAAGTCTCCATCAACGTGGATGTACGATAGCACCACCTATCGGAACCACAACAAAAACATCTGTGTCTCCAATTGTGTTTGAATCCTCCAAACCCTTCCCTTTACATTCTTGCAAGTTGCATGCTTTACTTTCCGCTGCTCATATACTCTTTTGCATGCTTGCTTGAATTGTGTGGAGATTGCTTGACTTGTGCTAAGATAGTTAAAATCTGCCAAGAACTAAAATTGGGAAAATGCTAGATTTTTATTTGGTTAAGTAGTCTAATCCCCCCTCTAGACATACTTTCGATCCTACAACCTCCCATACCTCCTGACGTGGAGTCCAAGTCTATCCGGTGGCTTTCGTTCCAAAAATACTTCTCCAGTTGATTTCGTTCCGTTTCGACTCCGTTTGATATTCCTTTTCTTCGAAACACTGAAATAAGCATAAAACAACAAATCTGGGCTGGGCCTCCGCTTAATAGGTTAGTACAAAAAATAATATAAAAGTGGAAAATAAAGCCCAATACTTCCCAAAATAGTAGATAATATAGCATGGAGCAATCAAAAATTATAGATACGTTGGAGACGTATCAAGCATCCCCAAGCTTAATTCCTGCTCGTCCTCGAGTAGGCAAATGATAAAAAATATTTTTGATGTGGAATGCTAGTTGGCATAATTTCAATGTAATTCTTCTTACTTGTGATATGAATATTCAGATCCGAAAGATTCAAGACAGAAGTTCATATTGACATAAAAATAATAATACTTCAAGCATACTAACTAAGCAATCATGTCTTCTCAAAATGACCTGGCTAAATAAAGTTCATCCCTACAAAATCATATAGTCTGGCTATGCTCCATCTTCACCACACAAAATATTTAAATCATGCACAACCCCGATGACAAGCCAAGCAATTGTTTCATACTTTTAATGTTCTCAAACTTTTTCAATCTTCACGCAATACATGAGCATGAGCCATGGATATATCACTATAGGTGGAATAGAATGGTGGTTGTGGAGAAGACAAAAAGGAGAAGATAGTCTCACATCAACTAGGCGTATCAACGGGCTATGGATATGCCCATCAATAGATATCAATGTGAGTGAGTAGGGATTGCCATGCAACGGATGCACTAGAGCTATAAGTATATGAAAGCTCAAAAAGGAAACTAAGTGGGTGTGCATCCAACTTGCTTGCTCATGAAGACCTAGGAGAATTTGAGGAAGCCCATCATTGGAATATACAAGCCAAGTTCTATAATGAAAGATTCCCACTAGTATATGAAAGTGACAACATAGGAGACTCTCTATCATGAAGATCATGGTGCTACTTTGAAGCACAAGTGTGGTAAAAGGATAGTAGCATTGCCCCTTCTCTCTTTCTCTCTCATTTTTTTATTTTTTTATTTGGCCTTTCTTTTTATGGCCTTTCTCTTTTCCCTTTTTTGGGCTTTCTCTTTTTTATGGCCTTTTTTATTTATTTTCGTCCGGAGTCTCATCCCGACTTATGGGGGAATCATAGTATCCATCATCCTTTCCTCACTGGGACAATGCTCTAATAATGTTGATCATCACACTTTTATTTTCTTACAACTCAAGAATTACAACTTGATACTTAGAACCAGATATGAATCTATATGAATGCCTCCGGCGGTGTACCGGGATGTGCAATGATGCATGAGTGACATGTATGAAAGAATTATGAACGGTAGCCTTGCCACAAATACGATGTCAACCACATGATCATGCAAAGCAATATGACAATGATGAAGCGTGTCATAAAAACGGAACTGTGGAAAGTTGCATGGCAATATATCTTGGAATGGCTATGGAAATGCCATGATAGGTAGGTATGGTGGCTGTTTTGAGGAAGGATATGGTGGGTTTATGGTACCGGCGAAAGTTGCACGATACTAGAGAGGCTAGCAATGGTGGAAGGGTGAGAGTGCGTATAATCCATGGACTCAACATTAGTCATAAAGAACTCACATACTTATTGCAAAAATCTATTAGTTATTGAAACAAAGTACTACGCGCATGCTCCTAGGGGTATAGATTGGTAGGAAAAGACCATCGCTCATCCCCGACCGCCACTCATAAGGAGGACAATCAATAAATAAATCATGCTCCGACTTCATCACATAACGGTTCACCATACGTGCATGCTACGGGAATCACAAACTTCAACACAAGTATTTCTCAAATTCACAACCACTCAACTAGCATGACTCTATTATTACCATCCTCATATCTCAAAACAATCATCAAGTATCAAACTTCTCTTAGTATTCAACACACTCATAAGAGAATTTTATTATTCTTGAATACCTAGCATATTAGGATTTTAAGAAAATTACCGTGCTATTAAGACTCTCAAAATAATCTAAGTGAAGCATGAGACTTCATCTATTTATTCAAAATAAAACTACCACCATGCTCTAAAAGATATAAGTGAAGCACTAGAGCAAATGACAAACTACTCTGAAAGATATAAGTGAAGATCAATGAGTAGTCGAATAATTATGCAACTATGTGAAGACTCTCTAACATTTAATAATTTCAGATCTTGGTATTCTTATTCAAACAGAAAGCAAAGAAAAAAAATGACATCTAAGAATAGCAAACATCATGTGAAGAAGCAAAAACTTAGGATCAACCGATACTAACCGATAGTTGTTGAAGAAGAAAGGTGGGATGCCAACCGGGGCATCCCCAAGCTTAGACGCTTGAGACTTCTTGAATTATTATCTTGGGGTGCCTTTGGCATCCCCAAGCTTGAGCTTTTGTGTCTCCTTAATTCCTCTCATATCACGGTCTCCCTAAATCTCAAAAGCTTCATCCACACAAAACTCAACAAGGACTCGTGAGATAAGTTAGTATAAACCATTGCCAAAACCTTATCATACTCTACTGTAGCAAATCAGTAAAATTATTATTCAACATTGCATACTAAATGCCTCTGCATATTTTATAGTCCTATCCTCAAATAGAATCATTAAAGAAGCAAACATATGCAAACAATGCAAACATAACAGCAATCTGCCTAAACAGGATAGTATGTAAAGAATGCTGAAAAATCCATACTTCCCTAGCTCCAAAAATTATTAAAGAAAATTCCCACTGTAGTAAATTTATCAGATCTTAATATGCAAAAGGTTTCAACATTTTATCACATTTTGACTTTTCTAGGGAATTATTGCAACAGCGGTAAACTTTCTGTTTTCAAACAGCAACATGTGGACTTCTAAAATAGGCATAGTAAAGACTATCAATGCCACTTTTATTGAAATAAAAGATGCAAAACATTGTTATAAATAACAGAAAGAAAATCCTAACAAAATAAATTGACGCTCCAAGCAAAACACATATCATGTGGTAAATAAAAATATAGCTCCAAGTAAAGTTACCGATGGAAGTGGACGAAAGTGGGGATGCCTTCCGGGGCATCCCCAAGCTTAGGCTCTTGGCTATCCTTGAATATTACCTTGGGGTGCCTTGGGAATCCCCAAGCTTAGGCTCTTTCCACTCCTTATTCCATAGTCCATCGAATCCTTACCCAAAACTTGAAAACTTCACAACACAAAACTTAACAGAAAACTTGTAAGCTCCGTTAGTATAAGAACGCAAATCACCATCATAAGGTACTAAAATGAATTCATTATAAATTCATATTGGTGTAATATCTACTGTATTCCAACTTCTCTATGGTTTATACCCTCCGATACTACTCATAGATTCATCAAAATAAGCAAACAACACATCGAAAACAGAATCTGTCAAAAACAGAACAGTCTGTAGTAATCTGGATCAAACGTATACTTATGGAGCACATAAAATTCTCAAATAAATTTCTGGACCTGAGGAATTTATCTATTAATCATCTTCAAAAATAATTAACTAAATATCACTCTCCAAATAAAAATGGCAGCAATTCTCGTGAGCGCTAAAGTTTCTGTTTTTTACAGCATGATCAACAAGACTTTCCCCAAGTCTTCCCAAAGGTTCTACTTGGCACAAACACTAATTAACCACATCTAAACAGAGGCTAGATGAATTATTTATTAATAAACAGGAACAAAAATAAAGGAACAGAAATAAAATTGGGTTGCCTCCCAACAAGCGCTATCGTTTAACGCCCCTAGCTAGGCATGATGATTTCAACGATGCTCACATAAAAGATAAGAATTGAAACCTAAAGAGAGCACCATGAAGAATATGACTAGCACATTTAAGTCTAACCCACTTCCTACGCATAGGGATTTTGTGAGCAAACAACTTATGGGAGCAATAATCAACTAGCATAGGAAGGCAAAACAAGCATAACTTTAAAACTTTAAGCACATAGAGAGGAAACTTGATATTATTGCAATTCCTACAAGCATATATTCCTCCCTCATAATAATTTTCAGTAGCATCATGAATGAATTTAACAATATAACCAGTACCTAAAGCATTCTTTTCATGATCTACAAGCATAGAAAATTTATTACTCTCCACATAAGCAAAATTCTTCTTATTCGGAATAGTTGGAGTATCATAGGAAACTTGAATACTATAAATTGTTTCCACATTAATAAGAGTAATGTTCAGAGAAGGGGTAATCATAACCATGACAAGTTTTATAAATATAATCACTACTTTTTATAGCATAAGTATCATCACAATAATCATCATAAGTAGGAGGCATGCTATCATCATTATAAACTTGCATATCAAAACTTGGGAGACTAAAAATATCATCTTCATTAATCATAGCTTCCCCAAGCTTGGGACAAACATTAATTGCAGCAAATATATTCTCAAATATGTCATCCTCATCAAACATAGCTTCCCCAAGCTTGGGCCTTTTCATATCATAAGCATAATCACTCTCATCATTAATAGTATAGATAGCACCGATAGTATAGCAATTATTATATTCTTCCAAGCAAGTACCAAAAAGATTTTCAAGATCATAAGAAGTATCATTATCTTCCCAATCATAATCATCACAACAAGCAATAGGCATAACGAGATCATCATCAAGTGTATCATCTTCATTTTCATGAGGCACAACAATAATAGGAGCAACTTTATTTGGGAGAGATACCTTTTTACCTCTCTTCCTTTTTCTTTTCTTCTTCTTCACCACATCATGTGTGGGTTCAATCCTCTTTTTGGAGCTCCTTATTAATGATATTGGTTGAATAGGAAGATCCTCCTCATTACTTGATTTGTCATAAGAAATAATAGGAGGATATTGGGAAGTCACTTCCCTTTCATTAGTATTCTCTTCACCCTCTACTTGTTTTCTTTTCTTTATGTAATGGGCAATATAAGGATTTTCAATGCAATTCACCGCACAATACATATAAATATTCTCTAGATCAAAATCAAGAACTCTATCAAGATTAAACTTTGGAATACCCTCAGTTATACGTTTCATTTCTTCATAACCCAAAAGAAGGCTGAGCTCTTTATGATGCTCAAGGGTAATCAAATTATCACAATGTTTGGACACGACTTGATCATGAAACAAATAGCATTGGAGCTTTAAATGACCATGTTCATTGCAAAGTTCACAAGGGGCACGAAAAATATTGAATCTTTCAGCACATTCATCTAGCTCTTCTTGCAACAATTTAGTTTCTAAGTACTTATGCCTCTTGCAATATCTATCTTCCCTATTTGGTGTGTACTTACAAACCCAATGTACTCCACAAAAATTGACATGTTTATAGGAGACATTTTCATCATAACTAGTGCAATCATCATTAGTATCATGGATATTCAAAGAATTCGTACTAACAACATTGCAATCATGCTCATCATTCAAAGATTTAGTGCCAAACATTTTATAGATTTCTTATTCTAGCACTTGAGCACACTTATACTTTCCATCATACTCACGAAGATATTAAAAAGGTGAAGCGTATGAGACAAACTCAATTCCATTTTTTTATAGTTTTCTTTTATAAACTAAACTAGTGATAAAATAGGAAACTAAAAGACTCAATTGCAAGATCTAAAGATATACCTTCAAGCACTCACCTCCCCGGCAACGGTGCCAGAAAAGAGCTTGATGTCTACTACACAACCTTCTTCTTGTAGACATTGTTGTGCCACAAGTGCAGAGGTTTGTAGGAAGTAGCAAATTTCCCTCAAGTGGATGACCTAAGGTTTATCAATCCGTAGGAGGCGTAGGATGAAGATGGTCTCTCTCAAGCAACCCTGCAACCAAATAACAAAGAGTCTCTTGTGTCCCCAACACACCCAATACAATGGTAAATTGTATAGGTGCACTAGTTCGGCGAAGAGATGGTGATACAAGTGGTATATGGATGGTAGACAATAGTTTTTGTAATCTGAAAATATAAAAACAGAAATGTAATGAATGATAAAAGTGAGCGTAAACGGTATTGCAATGCGTTGAAACAAGGCCTAGGGTTCATACTTTCACTAGTGTAAGTCCTCTCAACAATAATATCATAATTGGATCACATAACTATCCCTCAACATGCAACAAAGAGTCACTCCAAAGTCACTAATAGCGGAGAACAAATGAAGAGATTATGGTAGGGTACGAAACCACCTCAAAGTTATTCTTTCCAATCAATCCATTGGGCTATTCCTATAAGTGTCACAAACAGCCCTAGAGTTCGTACTAGAATAACACCTTAAGAAACAAATCAACCAAAACCCTAATGTCACCTGGATACTCCAATGTCACCTCAAGTATCCGTGGGTATGATTATACGATATGCGTCACATAATCTCAGATTCATCTATTCAACCAACACAAAGGACCTCAAAGAGTGCCCCAAAGTTCTATCGGAGAATCACAATGAAAACGTGTGCCAACCCCTATGCATAGGTTCATGGGCGGAACCCGCAAGTTGATCACCAAAACATACATCAAGTGAATCACGTGATATCCCATGTCACCACAGATACGCACGGCAAGACATACATCAAGTGTTCTCAAATCTTTAAAGACTCAATCCGATAAGATTACTTCAAAGGGGAAACTCAATTCATTACAAGAGAGAAGAGGGGGATGAGAGACATAGGATCCAACTATAATAGCAAAGCTCGCGATACATCAAGATCGTATCACCTCAAGAACACGAGAGAGAGAGAGAGAGATCAAACACATAGCTACTGGTACATACCCTCAGCCCTGAGGGAGAACTACTCCCTCCTTGTCATGGAGAGCACCGGGATGATGAAGATGGCCACCGGAGAAGGATTGCCCCCTCCGGCAGGGTGCCGGAACGGGTCTAGATTGGCTTTCGGTGGCTACGGAGGCTTCTGGCGGCGGAACTCCCGATCTATTGTGCGTTCTGGATGTTTTACGATACGTAGGTATATATGGGTGCAGGGGGTACGTCGGAGGAGCTATGGGGGCCCCACGAGGCAGGGGGCGCGCCCTAGGGGGCCTCCCGTATCTCCTGACGTGGAGTCCAAGTCTATCCGGTGGCTTTCGTTCCAAAAATAACTTCTCCAGTTGATTTCATTCTGTTTCGACTCCGTTTGATATTCCTTTTCTTCGAAACACTGAAATAGGCATAAAACAGCAAATCTGGGTTGGGCCTCCAATTAATAGGTTAGTCCCAAAAATAATATAAAAGTGGAAAATAAAGCCCAATACTGCCCAAAACAGTAGATAATATAGCATGGAGCAATGAAAAACTATAGATACGTTGGAGACGTATCACAAGCAATGCCGAATTTACCGAAGGAATGCAATATCTCCCACCGTTGAGGCTAACTAGCTAGACCAAGGTTCGGGAAATAGCCAGTGGAAGTGTGGAACTCGAAGATATGCCACAGTAGATATAGGCAGCCGATGATCGTCAGGAACACGTCATTTAGGCTTGGGATACATCTGGAATATGAGACTGCGCACATTTGAAGTTCTGACTTTCATGGCTGCCCTGTCAATTTACGTTGTAGCCATGCCGCTGGATCTTCGTACATGCGTGAAATCAAACCGGCTTCATTCTTCTATAGGCTTGCCACTGGCACTTACATTTTTGCTGATAGGGGTATCATCCTGATTTCCGTATCCTTCTCTGTGTTGCCAGATGTTGCAGACAAGGTGCAAATAATGACATTTCTACATCTCTTAGGGCCATCAACATGGCCGTTGTGTGGAAGTTGCTTCAGCACTGCAAACCTTCATGGAGGGCAATAGTATTGAGAGCCGCTCAACCGTGTGACCTAGAATAACAACTCATCTGAAAAGTCACTAGAGGAGATGACTAGTTGGAGTCACTTCACCACTATCAGTCTAATGAGATGAGCCACACTAATAATTTAAACTTGAGTTCTTTTTATTAGAAAGCTAGAGAGCGCATATATCGCATTAATTAGTGAACCCCAGGCCACTGTATCAGAAATACATAAATCTACATATTTATTACAATTGTTTGTTACATCATCGAAATCAATGAGAGACTATCTAAGCAGTGTGATAGGCCATACTGAGCATGAAATCAATGGTTAAATGTAAGGTTACATGGATGTCACCCTAGCCGGGCGATATAACCTCCTTTTTTTCTCGAATATGATAAGCTAGCATATCATTGTATTGATAGAAGGAGAGAAGTAAGTACAGCGGTGGGAGTCATAGCCTCGTACACACGAATGGCGAGCCTATGATCCTGAGGGGAGCAAAAGACAGGGGGTTGCTCAGCCCCAAAGATTACATGGTCAGGTTACAAAACTACTCGTAGCAAACCCTCGAGCTCCTGCGGCGGCCCAGGAGCGAGCTTCATCTTTGATTGCAGCGATCAGGGAAGAGGAGGGGGTAATCTTGTCGAAGATGATCGCATTCCGGTGCCGCCAAAGAGACCATGCTGTGAGAGAGACGATGGCGGACAGGCCTCGTCTTCGCGCAGCCGGGATGAGCAGGATGGCTTCGGAGAGCCATGCAAAGTAGCCGGTGGTGCCATCCGGGGCTGCAGTTGTTGGGGAGCACCACGAGAGGATCTCATGCCAAGTGATGTGTACGAACACGCATCCCACAAGGATGTGATGGAGTGTTTCGGGTTCCTGGGAGCAGAAGACGCATGCCGGCTCATGTGGCATGCCGTGCCGGGCCAGGCGGTCAGCATACCATCATCTGTTGAGGGAGGCGAGCCAAATGAAGAATTGGATTGAAGTGGGAGCGATGGTATGCCAGGCGAGGCGCAAAAACTCATAGGTCGTGGAGCCATGGAACAGGAAGCTGTAGAAGGAAGAAGCAGAGTAGACACCATTATCAGTCTAGCGCCAACGAAGCAGGTCCGGGCGTGGGGTGAGCTCGACGAGCTGGAGACGGCACCAGAGTCCCACGTACTCAACAGCAGCAGTAGGGCCAAGGGGGCCCTGGAAGTCAGATATCCAACAGCGGTCAGATAGCGCCTGGTCCACCGTGTGGGATCGCCGGAGGCGTTGGGGAACCAGTGTCGCCAGGGTAGGAGCGCTGTTGAGGAGTGGTTGTCCGTCCAGCCATGGGTCCACCCAGAAGCGGCAGGTGTTGCCATCCCCAATGATCCACGACGTAGAGGCCCGGAAGAATTGGAGCACCTTGGGGTTGCGTGGTAGCTGGAGGTGTGACCATGACCGAGAGGGATCGGTGGCCTGGAGCCAGAGCCACTGGATCCGGAGGGAGATGCCAATACGGTGGAGGTCGCGGATGCCAAGACCTCCTAGTTCGATCGGGCGACAGACCCGTGCCCAGCTGACTAAGCAGGAGCTAGCATGCGCATCCTTTCTACCATGCCAGAGGAAGTCGCGAAGAATACAGTTAGCCCGCTTGAGGATGGCGGGAGAGAGAGCCATGGCGAGGAGAAGGTGAACAAGAATGGCGCTCAAGACTTGCCGGACTAGGTTGAGCCGTTCGCCTCGGTTGAGTAGGGTAGCTTTCCAGGTAGCGAGATTGCGGGCGAGCTTCTCAATCAGGGGTAGCAGGTGGGAGGTGCGAACTTTCCTGAGCGAGAGCGGGAGGCCCAGGTACTGGATGGGGAAGGGCACCACCGGGCAGGCGAGAGCGGCGCTGACGGTGCTCGCAGTGTCGTCGGGGCACTGGATTGGAGCAGCAAGGCACTTCGCAAAGTTGGTACGCAGGCCCGAAGCAATGCCAAATAGGTCAAGCAGAGAGTTGATCATGGAGAGCTCGGTCCTATCGGGATGGAAGAAGATGATCACGTCATCGGTGAAGAGAGAGACACTCGACGGAGCATGCCTACGTGTCAGTCTCTTGAGGATCTCGGACTGGACGGGGAACTGGAGTAGCCTGTTGAGTGTGTCAATGACCAGCACGAATAGCATAGGGGACACCGGGTAACCTTGACGGAGGCCCTGGCCATGCGGGATGGGGGAAGGGCCAGGCGAGCCGTTGATCAAGACGCGCGTCGAGGCTGTCGATATCAGTATGGAGATCCACTTGCGCCATGTCGGGTCGAAACCCATGTGCTGGAGAACCTGGAGCAGGAACGGCCAGGAAACCGAATCGAAAGCACGCACAATATCCAGCTTGAGGAGGACGCAAGGGTGCTTGAGCTGATGCAGCTGCCACGCGGTTTGTTGGACAAGGAGGAAATTGTCGTGGGCGCTCCTTCCAGCAATGAAGGCGCTTTGGTTGGGGAGACAAGCTCGCCAAGACACGGTGCCAACCGAAGTGAGAGAACCTTAGCAAAGAGCTTCGTGATCAGGTGGATGAGGCTAATCAGCCGGTAATCGAAGACGGAGGCGGTATCGGGTCGCTTGGGCAGCAAAGTGATGTATGCCTCATTGAGACGCTGAAAGGCCTGGCCATTGAGCGCGTAGAGCTTGTCGAAGACATCGCAAAGATCGTCTTTGATGATGGGCCGGCAAGAACGTAAGAACTCGATCGTGAAGCCATCAGGGCCGGGGGCTTTGCCCGAAGGAAGCCGCTTGATAGCCTCCCAAATCTCCGCCGACGAGAATGGAAGATCCAGGGCAGAGGCCGAAGGAGCGCTGACCAATGGCGGCCAGGTCGAGGGTGATGTCGTGCTCCGCGAGCGCGCCGAGGACGAAGGAGAAGTGCGTGAAGGCGGTCTGGGCCATGTCTGCCTCCCCCGACACATGCACCCCACCCATGAGAAGGCTGAGGATGCGGTTCTTGTTGCTCCGATGTGACGCCCGAATCTTTGAGATGGCGGCAACAGCCTCGCCAGCCCGAAGCCATCGCAGGCGAGCGCGCCGACGGGCGATAGAGCGCTCGAGAGAAGCAAGCCCGAGGTATTTGCGCTTTAGCTGACGACGGAGCCAGGTCTCGGGGGGAGGACGGCGAGTGTTCTGGGCCTCGTACAAACGAGCGATGAGTTCGCGTGTAACCCCAAGCTGGGCGGCAAGATTGGAGGCGAAACGGGAGCTTCATCGCTGGAGGCTGTGCGCGGTGGCCTTGAGCCTATCAAAGATGCGCCTGAATGGGTCTTGCTCCGGGGCCGTTGAATGCCAGGCGGATTGGACGGTTTGCTGGAAGCCCACGAGGCTAGGCCAATACTTCTGGAAATGAAAGCGCCTGCCACCGACCACCGGGTGGCGCAGTCTAGGAAGAGGCGAGAGTGGTCCGAAACCGCATACGCTAAATAGCGTAGAAGGCAGTGGGCGTGATCGAGCTCCCAGGCAGGTGTGCAGAGCACACGATCATTGCGCACAAGGGTCAGGTTGTCTTGTTCGTTGCACCAAGTGTAACGTCGCCCATGGAGGTAGATGTTGTGGTGGCCATGGTCCGAGATGAAGTGTCGGAATCTGTTCATCATGCGCCTATTGATCCGGTCATTGTTTTTGTCGCAAGCCGATGCAATCATGTTAAAGTCGCCACCGAAAAGCCAAGACCCGGCCATGGAGGAGCGGAGTTCCTGGAGTTCGGCGAGGAAGGCCAACTTGGCGTCGTCCCCTTGGGGGCCATATACGCCACTAATCCACCAGTGGGCGCCACCGGGGGTGGTGGTAACCACAGCCAAGACATGGTGGTCACCAACGATCGGGTTAGACAGGGAGATCAAAGCACTATTCCAGGCAAGGATGACGCCACCGCGAGTGCCCTCCATGGGAAGCCAGTAAAACCCATCAAAAGCGGGGCCAAGAGTCTCACAAACAAGCGCGGACGAGACCAAAGCAAGCTTAGGTTCCTAGAGGCAAACAATACAAGGTGATGCCGAAGCAATAACAGAGCGAACAGCCGTGCGCTTGGCCGCATTATTGAGCCCACGCACGTTTCAGAAAATCACTTTGAGGTTGTCATCCATAGGGAGGGATGGGGGGCTGGTAGACGACAATGGGCGTCGCACTCATGCCCCAGAGGGGCATGGCAGGGAGAGAGGCGTCAAGAGGACTAACTGTGGAACTTGCCACCCATAGAAATCTGCAAACGAGCGGACCACGTCCACGGCAAAGGGCTGCTCGAACAACCTACTGTACTTGTCCATGATCGCGTTGGATAACGGTTCGTCTTCCTTGATGAGGCCCAAGAGGAGGAGGAGGATACGCTTGGCCTTGGATTCCGAATCCAAGCCCCGGTCGACCTTGGCGATGCACGTGCTCCGACGAGGAGTGAAGTTGGGGGGGGGGGGCGCTGCCCTTCCACGGTGGGGCCCCGGGGTTGGCAGGATCGGTGAGACTGTGTCGCTGATCGAGTTGAGGAAGCCGAGAAAGAGCAAAGGCGCGGTGACGTGGGCGCACTAGAGAGCAGTGTTGGGGGCGCATGCATGGCCACGGGTGCTGGCGACGAGACCTAGCCATGTAGAGGTGGGGGATGCGCCACTTGGCCCACGGGGTCCACCGAATCGCAATAGGGGTAGTGGGAACCACCGGATCAACATCAGGGTCAGCGGGGCCCACCAGATCTGCCAGAGAAGGGAAATCCTCCTGGGTAGCCGCGCCATCTAATGCAGATGGGTTGTCGCTGGGATCCGAGGGGCGAGCCTGGGATTCCGCTAGCGGTTCGTGATTGGCTGGCTGCGGCGAAGCGGGGCCACCATCAGCGCATGGGAGCCCGACCAGGGGGCAGGCAGGGGTCGGGTCAGCCTGAACATGCGACAACACAGGCTCGGGGGGACGCGCCTGCCAAAAGCGGAGAGGAGGGGGTGGCGCTTGCCAAAAGCGGAGGGGAATGTTCTGGAGTCTTCGTGACCGGAGCTGGGGCGACGCGTGGCGAGTCTGGGGAGGGCGGATCGAGAAGCAACACCGAGACTGGGGAGTTGGCGGGCTGGGCGGTCAGCAAGACCGTTTGAACCGCAGCAGCGCAGGGACCCACCTGGTCCAGAATGGACAGGGCTGCAGGACCAGCCGATGACGAGGGCATTCCAGCCTTGTCCGAGGCGGGGCCCAGGCGCAGGGGAGCGGGGATCCGTTGCACCGGCGGTGAGGTGCTGGGGTGCGGGCTCAGCATGCCTTGCCAGCCGCGATGAGGGGGGCGGCCGCTGGCCAAGGGGGTGGGCGGCGCCGCTGCAGCCGGCGCGACGCGAGGAACCAAGAGAGTGCCGGGGAGGAAACTTATGCCTGCGCGGCCATGGCCCAGGGACAGGCAGCGAACCAAGGGCGTCACCATCAGCATCTCTAGCTGGCGCGGGCGGCGGCGGAAATGGGAGGCGGTAGTCGTGAGTTTCGGAGACATGGATCGACACCGGGAAGTAGACGAGGGAACGGCGAAGCGCGAGACGCGCTCCGGGTCAGCATCCAACTCAATGCCATTGCGCGGCGGTAGGAGGAGCTCGGAGGAACGGGGAATCTCATTGGGGTTCGCAGTCCAAGTAGAGAGGCGGAACACGGACATGTCACGGTCGGAGCGAGTTTCTGGAGCGAGGTCCTCCATGAGGCAGAAGGGGGCCAGGAGGAGGTTGGCAGAGGCGTGGTTCCACGCTTGATCCGGAATGCCGCGGATCTCGATGAGGATGCACATGCGAACGGTGACAGGCTCGCCGCCGGCGATGGGGCTCCAAGGAGTGAAGTGCAGGTGGAAGCGCGGGGAGTGCAGGCTCGTGGCCGCAACACGCACTCGGGAGTCACGGGACCGGAAGCGGATGAGAAAGTCGCCTGGGTGGTGGGGGTGAACCGAGAATTCGTCGGGCGAGAGACCAAATCACGTCCGGAGAGCCTCGAACACCTCGCCGGGGGAGATGCTGCAGTGATTACCGGAGGGCTCAGCCAGCAAGGAGAGAGACTGGAGCTCATCCTCCGCTTCCCCCATCTTTGAAGACCACGGCAGGTAGCACACGGCCTCTGCCGGGCGGAAAGAGGGGTGCCCGGAGAGGGGGGAGACAGCGGCGGAGGGGCTGGGGAGGACGAAACCGGCGTGGCACGGGAGGAAGAAGCGGGCCTGGAGGACTCCGACAGCAGCACAGGTGAGGAGGGCGCGGAGCCAGCCCCGGAAAACGCGGGGCTGCTGGGTCTGGCAATGCTCGCGTCCGAGGAGCCAGGGGAGCAGGGGTGCATGCGCTTCGATGGCGGCGAGCCAGAAGACCGGCGGTGTAGAGGGGTGGTGCAAAACCGCGCGACGTGGTCAAAGAAATGGCACCGCCGGCAGCAGATATCGCTGCGGCACATCGACCGGGGGTGTCACGGGCGGGCGAGGCACCGCGGGCACTCGTCGACCTGACGGGAGGGTGCGTCCGGGCCACGGCGACGACGCCTAGGACGGGGCAGCGACCGACGCTCCTCACGGCGCGCCTGGCGGCTGCAAACGGTGGTCCAGGTGGCCTCGTCCGCATCGGGGGTCGGCTCCGCCACCGGGAAGATGTGGTGGATCTCGGAGCGGGGGCCGGGTCGGGGGACGGCAGCGGCGGGTGGAGAGGCGGCCACCGGGGCATAGGAGGAGGCAGGGCGAGCGGGGCTAGGCGATGAAGACGGGCTATGATCCATCTAGCAGACCTCGCGAGTCCGCCCCAGGCCCGAGACGGGGGGAGGGGGGACGGCGAGGCCATGGTGGCGAGCGCCAGGAGCGCGGGCGATGGTGG
>NC_057794.1:439562801-439588508 GCF_018294505.1 Triticum aestivum
AGCAGAGAGCTAGAGCTAGTCTCCTCCTCCGGATGGCCTCACTTATAACTCCTTTGCAAGTCATTCCAATATCTTCGTGCCAAGCTCCATCGGTTCCCTATATGGCATCAACGAAAGTGTAGCTCGCCTGAATGACATGTGCTAGTGCAGTTACTTAGTTCCTCTTAGCGGTAAAATGGTCATTGGGATTTGTGACAGTTATAGTTGTAACGAAATTACTTCACAGCCAACCCACCATGCACAATGCATGAACGATTGACCATCTGATGGATGTGATGCACTTGGTTCCTTGATTCGATGGCTGGATGTGAACCATCATGCACAAATCGTGCGTGGAGTGTCGTGTGTGTAGCAGTGTTGTAGTTGTAAATCATTTAACCGAGCTTCTTGTGATAGCCGATTCCTGAGGCCTTCTAATCCTAAGAACGAATGGAACCAAATACAATGTGTATACTCTTACCAACACAAACATAGAGATACACATTCTGCGCCATACTCAGGTAAAGCTTTGGGAGAGATGGGAGCAAGATACGTGACGGAGGCAAGGTGGTCGCTTTTCTATTTCCTGCTTAACTTCCATACGTATGTACATCTCTTTTTATAAGCCAAGCGTGGTGATCAAATCTTGCCTTATATTCTAGATTCTGTGTGGAGTTCCATATGGAAAAAAATGATGTATGCAAGGAGATTGCTTCCGAAAAGCTGACCAAGATTTATATTTAGGACTGTGATAACTGACAACCGTGTGCCAGATTGCTAAAACCACCACACCCTCTCATGCCGCACGGAATCCATCCCTTCTTCTCCCAATTTTCAGGGCTATCCATTCCCCCCGCACGAACCTCTCCCTTCTCCCGATTTTCAATGCGTTGGGAGGGGGGATCGAACCCACAACCTACCACAATTAATTTACCAACAACAACCAACTGGGCTACACCATCTTATTGGTTTCTTTCAACTTACACGTTACTTGTACCTTCTTGAAATGAGATCGAAAGAAACTGAAAATTCAAACAGACATACTCGTTTGTCTGAGATTTGGAACTTTTTTTCTGGACGTTTTACACCAGCTCAGATGGTTAACAAACTCAAGCGTCCCCTGCCTTCCTTTTTCAGATGCAAATCACCATAGTGTTTCTACTTAACTTATCTGATATGCGGTTCGCATAGTAGTTGTCGAGTATGGATTTTAACATTTTTTCCGGACGCGGAGTTTCTGCACCCGAGCTCAAATGAGCTCGGGTGAACAGTAAAATCAAAACTAAATCAAAAATTTTTTAAAAAATCCAATTTTTTTTGGGAGAAACATTGACAAAAGTTCTAAGTGCTTGCAAAAATTCGCCATGAAATCACATTTCTAGAAGGCGTGGCAAAAAAAAAAATCAGTACTCTGAAAAAGCTACTTTCAAAAGCATTTTGGAGCACTGAATTTGTTTTTTTTGCCACGCTTTACAGGAATGTGATTTCATGATAAATTTTTGTAAGCACTTAGAACTTTTGTCAATGTTTCTCCCAAATTTTTTTTGGAATTTTTTGAATATTTTTGATTTTTTTCGATTTTACTGTTCACCGAGCTCAAATGAGCTCGGGAGAAGAAAGGCACTTTCGATTTTTTCCCCTCTTGATTAAATGTTACCGCGGTGCCTAAATTTATCGAGTATGAGGTTTGTATATTACCATGCTATTTACATAGAAAATACCATGCTATATTTTTCCAGAACTTTTTTCTCCTTGTTCAAAAATGTTACCGTGCTGTTTGTTCTTAAGCTAACATGCTATATTTTTAGCAACTTTTCCTGCTTGGTCAAAAATGTTACCGCGGTGTTTGTACTTAAGTTATCAGGTATGAAATTCTTATGGTACCATGCAATTTACATAGAAATTACCATGCTATACTTTTCAGCAACTTTTTCCTCTTTAGTCAAAAATGTTACCGCGGTGTTTGTATTTAAGTTATCAGGTATGGAATTCTTATATTACCATGCTATTTACATAGAAATTACCGTGCTATATTTTTCAGCAACTTTTTCCTCCATGGTCAAAAATGTCACGGCAGTGTTTGTACTTAAGTTATCAGTATTGAATTCTTATATGACCATGCTATTTACATAAAAATTACTAGGGCACATTTTTCAACAACCGTTCCCCCTTCCTCAAATTTACCGTGTTCCCCCCTTCCTCAAATTTAACGCGTTGTTTATACACAAGTTATCAGCTGAACAGTTCGTATATTAGCATGCTATTTTCACAAAAAGTTCTCGCAAGTATATTTTTGAACAACTTTTTCATCCCTTGGTTAATGTTACAACGGTGTTTTGTTCGTAAATTATCGATTACGTGGGAGGTATATTAGCATACTATTTACACATAAGCTAGCGACGATGTGTTTTTCGACAAAAAGTTTCCTGGGTCAAAAAGTTACCATGTCTGTATCTAAGTTATCGATTGTTGGAGTTTATATCATCATGTTATTTACATAGAAATTACCTGACAAGTTTTGAACAAAAAAGTCTCGGTCAAAAAATCAACATGATTTTGTTTGTAAGTTATCAGGTATGGGTTGCTTAAAAACCATGTTTTTTACATAAAAATTACCAGAGTATTGTTTTGACGGTATTTTTTCTCAGGTAAAAAATTATCGTGATGTTTTGGACGTAAGTTATCAAGTCTGCAGTGCGTATATTACCATGCTATTACACAAAAATTATTGTAGGTATATTTTCCAATATTTGTTTACCCTGAGTCAAAAAGGTATCATGGTGTTTATATGCAAATTATCAAGCCTACTTTGCTTTAAAAATCTTATTTGTTCAAAAGTTACATGTTATTTTCGACCACAACTACTATCCACACCAGGAAGAACCAGACACGCACTTCATGAAACATTTCGCGAGCCTACTAGGCAATGTAACCTTGAAGTGAAGTCTCTTCCTGCTCCTGCCAATGTTGTTGTCACACGCCGGTGGTGGTGATGCCAGCTAGGTGGTCACGAGGGGCGCAGAGGTGAAGGCATGCTTGTAAGTTGGCTTCCCTAGGTAAAAGATAATGTGGTGTTTGTACCTAAGTTATTAGGTTTGCAACGCATATATTACCATGCTATTTACGTAGAAATTACTGGGGTATGTTTTTAATATTTTTTTCTCCGGTCAAAGTTTACCATGGTGTTTGTACGTAAGTTCCCAACATTGCGGTGCGTATATTACCAGACTTTTTACATAAAAATTACAAGAGTTTATGTGTGAGTTATTAGATCTGCAGATCTTAAGTTTCCATGTTATGGAGATAGAAATTACAGTGGTAAAATTCGACAATTTTTTTCCAGTCAAAGTTACCATGGTGTGTGTTCATATGTTATCAGGTTTGCGGTGCATAAATTAACATGTTGTTTACACCGAGGTTATCAGGGGAATGTTTCAACAATTTTTTCATTCGGGCCAAAGTTACCATCATCAGCTAAAACAAATATAGAAGTGTGGAAGTTGAGATGTACGGAAATTGAGATGCCGATATATATAGTACCAGCAAATTTTGAACACTAATCAGTTGTTTATAGAAGCGTCGGTTAATCTAGCGAGTGCCCAAGCTTTTCTATTTATGCGAGCACGAGATGGATCAAATCTTGGTTTGGATCCATCTGAACTCTGACAGCCTGAATACTTAGCTAATCAGCTTGTGCACATGTGAACGGAATTATCTCAGTGATACGCAACCTACATGTGAACCTGTTGGTCAAGGGATTAAACCCCACTTAACACTAATTTTTTTTTCTCGGAGAGGAAAAAAGCACCGCACGATCGCTTGCACGGGAGAAGCGAAAGGCAGGATCGTGACCGCGGACGGCGCGGGAGAAGCAAAACGGTGCGGTTCGATCGGGGCTGCCAGGCGAGATCGTGTCCGCGGACGTTGATGAGATCGTGTGGCAGTTTTGCAATCTGTCACATGGTTGCCACATACATATTTCGTTATATTTATGAGGTTTGGAAACTTTAAATCTTTGAGCAACCAACAAGGTAATGGGATTTGGGAATAATATATATTTTTGAATTTTTAAAACTATAAATCTTTTGTTGCAGATAATTAATACTCCCTCCGTTCCGAAATCTAGGTTGCTGGGGACCTTGTTCTGACCAGGTGAAAACATGCAAATTGACCTTAATAACCCTAGTTCAAATTTTGAATCCGCCCCCATCTTCTTCCTTAGCTCATCTTCTACCTCGCGATCCCAGCCTCTCGATCCCCAGCGGGCCAGGATCCCGTCTTCAAGCTGAACATTGCGTGTCATCGGGGAGAAAACCCTGAATAAGACAATCCCCACTTCATCAAGAACTAGTAAGAATACCCGGAGTTGTGCATGTTTTTAATAGCAATATGCTGCTAGGGAAATGCACTTTGGTTCATGGTTGTATATACACCCTATATGGGGATTTTTTAATAACTAAACAAAAAGTCAATATAGTTCAGAAGTTTTTTAGAATAAACTTGACTTACTTTTGCACTAGTATATAAATTTTCATGAAAAAAAACAACGTTGACTTCATAGCGAAAAGGATAAAATTTATTTGCTATTATAGGTCACTATTCACACTATTTTGACCAAAAATTTATCTTTTTTTGAAAAGAAGTCAAAGGGGGATTTTCTTTTTTGAATTTTTCTCGCAAGTACAATGGAAGGTCAAGTTTATTTCAAAAATATTTTTACTTTTTATTTTTATTGAATTACTAATATTTTTTTGAAATATCCTATTTTTTTCATATAGGGTGTATATGTCCCTCATAGACCAAACGCCCGTGTCTCTGCTGCTAGGGAAATGCACTTTGGTTAGTAACCCGATCTGCAGCCCATGTGCATACTGAACCTGATAGTGGAATGCCGTACCCCCACGCCCTCCAACTGATCAACGGGGCCCACGACACAAGGAGACGACCAGGACAACTCAACAGATGCGCATAGACGAGATAGAAAATTTGACACGCGATGAATGCAATGAGGCCACATGTCGAAGTAGGAAGTAGCCCTCGTGATATACTAGTATCCAAAGAGAAGTTAAGTGGTCAATATAAAAGATATTAGTTTGCCCGAATAGTCATGAGTAGACATGGTGGCACGCACGGTCGGTATCAAGCCCGCTCGTTTTCACGTGATTCGTGTCGTCCTAAGGCTGGTCATAGTGGGAGTAACATAGATAGTAACATAGATGTCACATAAGCAAAAATGATGATGTGACAATTAGTTAATGAGGAGAGAGGCAAATAGAGTAACATAATATGTTACCATCACATAGCGATTTCCAATGCATAATGAGTCTACAAAGTAATAAATGAAGGCAATTATGTTACCACACCTATGACACTACCCACTATGAAGGTAGTAACATAGACTAGTAACATATGTATGTTATTAGTCTAAGTTACTCCCCACTATGACCAGCCTAATACGACCGGCATGTATACTGAGATGCACGCAAACGGTATAGCAGGAGTATTACCTACGCCCTGGCCAGCAGATGGCCCACAAGTCAAGGTCATGCATTCAAACGAGCAGCGCATTGAGTATACTTCAATTAAGCCCGGTCTACACCACCCAGGAACCCCCTGCAGCCCATCAAGTTGGCCAGGAAGTAATTAATGCAAACATTTCAGGGCTTTTGGTCTTTGACATCACCCAACGGATACCCTTTGGCTTAGTTTGATAGGCGAGTCTGATTTTGATCGCAGCGAACTTATTCTTTTAAAATGTGAGAAACATGTTTCTTGACAAGGAGTTGAAGTTTATTCTAGTAAAATTAGTTTTATAGAAGAGCGAATGTTTTAGAAGAGTACACCGGTACTGGTATCTAGCGAATGTTTCAATCTTCCTTTCTAAACAAGTGAATTATAAAAGTGAAATGTGTTGTTTTAAACGGGTGAATCGCTATTTGTTTTTAAAATGATTTTATTTTTTATTTTGAATTGATTGAAACAAGTGTAATATGTTTTGTGAAACAAGTGAAATCATTTTTTGAAAATAATTGAAATTCTTAGTTTGAAATAACCGGAATCTATTTTTTAAAGGAGTTAAATGAACGAGTGAAATATGTCGTTCTAAGAGAATGAAATCATTCTTTTTGAAAATGATTGACATTTCTTTTGAATGAAGTGAAATGAGTGGAATCGGTTTTTTGAAATGAGTCGATGGAGTATGTTGTTTTAAACGAGCAGAATCATTTTTTTAATGATTGAAAATATTTGTTTGAATAGAGTGAAATGGGTGGAATCTTTTTGTTGTTGTTGAAAGGAATGAAATAAACGAGTGAAGTAAGTCGTTCTAAATAAATTATTCAAAACAGTAGTTTGAATCGAGTGAAACGAGTGGAATCTTTTTTTTAAAAGGAGTGAAATAAACGAGTGAAGTGTGTCGTTCTAAACTAATGAAAAAATTGTTTTTGTAAATGATTGAAATTATTTATTTGAATTAAGTGAAATGAGTGGAATCTGTGTTTTGAAACAAGTGGAGTATGTTATTTTAAAGGAGTGCAATTGTTATTTCTGAAAATCGGGTTAGGGGCCGTTTCCAGTGCTTGTTGTTCGCTCCTAATGCATCGCTGCTCTCATTTTCCTGCACGCATCGGGCAAAGAAGGACATGTGAGACTAAGCTGACAAATTCTAACACATGGTACAAAGTGGCCAGCTTGGTAAGCTACCAACAAAAAATTGCAATCAAAAAATAATTCTAACACATGGCATAATCAAATCATCCCTTTTAACTCCTGCAACTATACCATTAAGGGCTACATATCTGTTATCCACCCTCTGATGTTTAACCTCAACTGAGTCAACCAGACCTGTTCTTGGAATAGCCTCCACAGAACCCAACAGATCTACAAATTTGTCGGTTTGGTCATCTTCGGTTACCTCTCGCACGATGTCAAGCCTCCCCGAATGGCTAGCAAAAATAGTCGAAGCCAGGAAAACAAGCAACTCCCACGCCTCCTAGCACCTCGATCCAGAACTCTCTCCCAAAAATAAGGGCATGCTTAGGGACGAACATGATGGATATAAGTCAGCGCGTTTGCACTTATACCCAAGAAGAAAAAAGCAGGATCATGCTCAGTGTCAATACGCTAACCTGTGCATCTTCATTTCTGCTCTTCTTGTTCTTCTACTTATCCACAGGACACAGCTTGAAGAAGAGCTAGTACAGTGCACCACGTCCTGAGCAGTTATGACCGACCAACCCTGCAAGGGGCGCTCCTACCAGACACGCTAGTATTCATACGAAAATAAATGAGACATGGCCCACTCATGTGAGGTATATCGCTACATATTCATCTCGGCCTGCTAATAACTCGCACCGCATCGCGCAGAGCCTATATTAAGTAGGCAATCGCGACGCGCATGCGGACGCGCGAGATACCGGCATCGCGTGCCATCATGTCCCAAAAATTCACGTCCCCAGTTTGCCTCCGTTCCCCTGCTCCCATCTCTCCCAAAGCTTAAGCCCCATCCAAAAATTATTTCCTGGGTGTAGCTCAGAACGTGTATCCCTATACTATGCTCGCGTTGCCAAGTAGGAGTATTCTCCTTCATTCCTTCCATCCATGTGAGATTTGTTCTTAGGATTAGAAGGCGTCAGGAATCAGCTAATAACAAGTCACCCAGTTCAACGCTCCTCAAGTTCGTCTGCCACAAGTCCCCAAGTACAGATTAGCGCAAACAGGAGTGGGTCGCCTAGTCAAAGCAGAGGGTGCAGTTCCACTCGATCGAACTTCACGCCTGTTTGGCGGTTCACTTCCCCGGGCTGTCCTCGAGACACTGCCGGTGCCCAGCATCCCGTTGCTGGTGCCTGCAGCCATCCACAATTCAGGCACTCGTTGGCCGTTGCCCGTCTCAGAATACAGGGTCGCAGGCTCACGCTGGCTTCAACCGAGAGCAGTCTTCATCTGCTGTGATACTAAAATCGAGGTCCTGTGTAGCACCATCGGCTTCATTGCTATGCATTGCCATCAGAATTTGTGCGTCAAACTGGGCATCTATTGTCCGGGTTTTGGAGCAATTTTGACCTTGTGGATCACCACCGATAGTAGCATTCTCAATGCATGTATAACTGCACCAGAATGGACGGCCAGGCAGAGGAAACTTCACACCCCTGGACCACCAGAATAGGAACCCTACCTCTGCGTGCGAATAGGGGCTCGAATGCTTGGCTAATCAACTAGCTTCCGCTCCATGTTGTACTGCTGAACCTAAATGCCGACCATGGATGTTCATGTTCATTGTACATTAAAAAAAAGGAGAATGACCCCCGGCCTCTGCATCTGGGAGATGCATGCGGCCATTTTATTGATTATTCTCGAGGACCTTATAAAGTATTACAACAATATGTCTGAATCCGCCATCTTGGCAACATTTGCCGCTACTTCTATTCAAATGATGAAGGCGTGCTAGCTGGGCCACTACCCAGACCACTCATCTAAGCCTAACATCAAAATGATGAAGAGGTGTTGGCTGGGCCACTACCCAGACCACTCACCTAAGCCTAACATCAAAAGCCGGAAGCCCCAGCCGAGCCACATACCAGGTCTAGGGTACAAACCGGTCCGACGCACTCGTGTGTCGTCGCCGCCATCTTCCACATGTCCGTCTTCAGAGCAAAAATTGAGGCTTTTACCTTGTCTGGCCACTCAGCAATCGACGTCACCACGACACCAGACAGCTTCATCCTCCTGCGCGAGTCCATCACCACACATCGGACGCCGAATCTCCACCGCGCCACGCCGCCGAGATACGTCGCCATCAATGAGTAGGATGAAGCACCACTCCGCCGAGTCCGGCAGGACTGCTGAAGACCAAACACCGTGGAAGAAGGACTCCGAGGCTGAGCACATAGGCGGCAGAGTGCCAATGCATCGCCACCAGACGAACTCCGATCACGCCACCAACCGCCACCAAGCAACCAAAGCATCACATCCACCCCAAGCTCACCACGAATGACACCCCCAAGAGGGTGACGACGCCCGAAGCGCCGCCGTCGCTCGATCCGGAAGGATTTGGGCTTTCGCCCAGCATACGAGCTGGGTGGAAGGAAGAGGGGAAGGAGGCAACCTGGACGCGCCTACAAGAAGGGTACGACGCCCTTGGGCGTCGCCGCCGTCGTGGCCAGCACTGCTGGCCTCGGATTTCTCCGGAGCCACCTCCCACCTCCAGCCGCCAAACAGGTACAAGTCCGGCGACAAAGGCCGCCCAAAGCAGGACCATCGGAGGTAGCCCTGGTTGAAGTAGACGGAGGGCTTCAGATCTGGATCGGGCGCCACCGAGACGCCCGCACCACAGCCGCCACCTGCCGCCACCTCGCCGCCCCCGCGGCCGAGGAAGAACGGCCAGCACCAACGAGCACCAGTCACCGCAGACCCGGCGTCGATCCAGCAGCCGAGGCCGCCGCCACGGATCCAAAGCCCCCCGAGGAAGAACGGGGCGGCCAGATCCTTGCCGCGGCCGACCGGCGGGCCGGCAGCCACCTCTGGTGACGACGAGGGAGAGGAGAGGGCCGGCGGCGGGCTAGGATTACGCCGCCCGAGTCGCCCCTGCGGGAGCAACAATATATCCAGTTCTGTAAAATATGCTCATCCGAGACAGCTAGCCCCGTAAAGTTTGTAAAAATCGTCTTCTTGGGATGGTCTCAAAAATTGCTTGTGACGAGGTTTCTGAAGTGTGTACAATGGTTTGAACATCCAAACTGCAGGGTTTGAACTAAGTGGTGCTAGAGTATAGGTTTTATGGTAGGTTAGAATTTGTTATATTTGTTTGTACTCTATATATACTAGCCCTCAAAGCTCAACAATAAAACAAGACATTACCCCCATTCGCTCCTCTCTAATCGTCTTATATGGTATCAGCAACAAGTTCCTGATCTAGCTCCACCATACCTTCCGTGTGGTGCCGCCCCAGGGAGGTCGATCTCCATGATCTCCACCCGGGGCTGCGCAACCCCTAGCTAGGATTCGTCCGCTGTCGTGTTGATCAGTTGCTCTAAAGAGTCTTTTCCATGATCTATTGATCAGGGTTTTTCTCTCACGTCAGTCGTTTAATCGACGCTTCATTTCTTGGTTTTGTGATCTAAGATAGATTTACGTTACCTACCACCAAGTTGACCTTCTACACACCTCTACCCCGACATCGGCATCGACTACACCAACCTCTTCTTCGACTATGCGGCTTGGCACAGCACGCGGCGCCCCAAGGGACGCCCATTGTCCGTCGTTCCATCCGCACACCATTCTTCGTTGGCATGTCGTCGCCTTGCTCCAACCGGGACTCCACACCGTGCGACCGATTTGATCAGTTGTTTGTGCGCGCCTCCACAGGATCCCGTGAAGATCGTCACCGAGCATGTGTAGAGCATGTTTATAATCACCAAGTTACGTTGTGACGTTTGATAGCACACAAGGCATTCTTTTGGTATCCGGGAGTTGCATAATCTCATAGTCGAAGGAATATGTATTTGACATGAAGAAAGCAATAGCAATAAAACTGAACGATCATTATGATAAGCTAACGGGTGGGTCTTGTCCATCACATCACTCTCTTAATGATGTGATCCCGTTATCAAATGACAACACATGTCCATGGTTAGGAAACCTTAACCATCTTTGATCAACGAGCTAGTCTAGTAGAGGCTTACTAGGGACACGGTATTTGTTTATGTATTCACACATGTATGTAAGTTTTTGATCAATGCAATTCTAGCATGAATAATAAACCTTTATCATGAATAAGAAAATATATAATAACAACTTTATTATTGCCTCTAGGGCATATTTGCTTCAGGAGTACACATTAGCAACTGATTAGTTTACCTTCTAGCCGACCAAAGATATCAAGAAGATCTAGGTTCATCCGACTGACCCAACCAAGATTGCGCAAATTGTCGTCGATCTGTAAGAAAAATATGAAAATGCACTCACTAGCTTCCTCTGTGAGAATTGAAGCACCTTCGCGTGACAACCTGTCGGGTGGTAGGTGCGACATATGCCAACGGGTGGCTTATCATTGTGGGAGCCAGTAAGACATCGCCGGTGCCTGGAAACGGGATGAGGCAAAGACATGCATGCCGGCGGATCTTAACCAGCTTCGGAGCTCTCCGTGGAGATAACACCCCTACTGCTGCTCTGCGAGGTCTCCGCATGCTCACTAGATGAATCAAGTAGCTACACAACGCTCCTTGAGCTGTTTGGGGGGAGGAGGAAGAAGGGCACGGCTCGCCCGCTTCTACTCCCTGTGTGGTGTCCAGAACTAGCAGGGGGTCGAACCCTTTGCATGAGTGCTCCGGGGGGTTTATATAGGCCTAGCCCCCGGGGGTACAATGGTAATCCGACTGGGCACGGGGCCCAGCCGTCTGTGACTGCGCTCGCCGGCTTCTGCGCCGGCTGCTGGGTCCCGCCGACTGGTGGGTCCCGCCGGCTGCCGGCCCCTTGGTCGACAGGCAGGCCCCACTGTCCAGGGCCTGGTTGGCAGCGGGTTACTGTGGCTCCATCTTGCTGACGTGGGCTTCATCGTGGTAAGCGCGGCTACAGTACCGCCGCCTGTCAGGCGATTGCTGTAGCCTTACCGCGTCTTGTCTCCTTAATGGGGCGTCCTCTTCGAGGAAGGCGGCAAGCTGGCTGCGGGGAGCCGGCTCTATCTTGGGCCGACTAGTTGGAGGCGTGGCCGCCTTCGGGCGTCTCTCTGCTCAAAGGGGCCCACCGTCTGTGGGCCACGCTGGCGGCCCGTCGTGGGTGATGCCAGGGTCAACATGGCAACAGTGCTGCACCGGACGGGTCGTGCCTAGCCCGTACGGCGCACCATGCCAGGCGTGCTCCGAGATTCGGGGGTGGCGGGCTTTACTGTAGCCACGCCCCGTCGCACCGCCGTTAGGTGGGTGCAAACTTTGTGGGTACGGTCTTGATCGCTTTATAGGGAGCCGGCTTCTTGGAGTCGGCCTTCTCATGACCGGCCTCTTGGAGTCGGCCTTCTCATGAGGGCTAAAGTCGGACCGCCTTCCGAAAGCCGGCCTGGGTTGCAGCCAGCTAGGGGAAGGCGGCCCCATGTCTTGGATTATTGAGAGCCGGGCGGGCTCGTAACTTTTTCAGAAGGGCCAGGGGAAGCCGGCTAGGCTACCCATGGCTATTTACTCCGACAGTAGTCCCCGAAGCTGATCGAGCTCCGAGGTGAGCAGGGGGACGAGAAGCTTGGTCAGCTTCCCATCCTGAAGAGCCGGCTTAGCGGGTGTGCGCCGACTTCAGAGGGCCCCGCGTCTTGTAGGCGAGAGGAGGGGGGGAAACCCGCGTGCCGACTACGGGCCCTCCCGCGGCCACGTGGCGGCGAGATCCTGCGAGCGCACGCGCGCGACGGGACGCCGCCGCAGGCCCGGGCCCGCCACTCGCGAGCCTTGGTCCGGGCGCGGATCTCCCGTGGCCCACAGGGGCTGCTCGCCTTCTCGAGGCAGTTTTGTTTCGCCGTTAAGGCTCGATAATCGCGGGACGTGGGGAGTGGGCACGATCGATCCCCACGCTTCCCCACACCGCGCCTCCTCGGCTCCGCCACGTGAGCCTATAAGTAGGGGAAGGAGGGAGAGCGACAGAGGTTCGCACGCTCCCTCCCGCTCCGCCCCTCCTAACCCTCGTCTTCTTCCTCCCGTTGCCGTCGCAGCTTCCCGTCTCAGCGCCGTCGCGTCTCTACACCGCCTCGCTCCCATGGCGTTGTCAAGCTCGTGGGACGGCTCCAACGTCCAGGAAGACCACGTGGAGTTCCTTCTCCAGACCCGGCACCTGCCCGGCGCCGACCGCGTACAGGTCCGCCTGGCGCCCGCGAAGGAGATCTCGCCGGCGCCGGAGGAGGGCGAGCGGGTCGTCTTTCGCTCGCACTGCCTGCGCAGCTTCGGCCTTCCGGCGAGCAGGTTTCTGCGCTCTTTCCTGGAGTTCTACAACCTCCAGCCGCATCACCTTACGCCCAATGCGGTGATGCTGCTGTCGGCCTTCGTCTCCCTCTGCGAAGGCTTCTTGGGGCTGCTCCCCACGCTGGAGCTCTAGGGAGAGTTCTTCCAGAGCAAGCTCGACACGGTCGTCGCCGGCGTGCCCGCCCCCTTTGGAGCCTTCATCGCCATGAGGAGGGCGAGCGAGAACAATCCATTCCCGTCCATCCCCCTAATCCAGTCGGTGAAGGTTTGGCAAAGATCTTATTTCTATGTGAAGAACGTCGCCGAGGAAGGAGACTATATCAACCTGTCGGCTTACGTAGCCGGCCTGCCGGCTAGGAGGCAGCCCTCGTGGAGCTTCCGGTCCCGGTCATTGTCTCCGGCCGGGAACGCCGCCATCTCCCGGCTTCGGGTGATGATTCAGTCGGAAGGCCTACGCGGGGCCGACCTGGTGGCCGCCTTCGTGGAGCGCCGGATTCTCCCTCTCCAAAGCCGGCCCCATATGATGTGTCAGATGAGCGGCCGCTTCGACCCAAGCCGGCTGAGCACATGGGAAATGCCCCACGCGGAGGTGGTGCTCATGGTCAATTACATTGCCAACTGCAAGCTCGCCGGGGACTGGCAATACGGCAAGGCACCGTATTCTCGCGCCAATCCTCCGCCCGTGGTAAGTTTTTCTCTTTATCTTCTTTCTGTCATCAGTCGGCTTCATGACGGCCGGCCTCTGACCAGTCGGTTCTTTTGAGCAGAACCCTCTTCTTGCGCCGCCGGCCGGGGCGGCAGGGATTGAACGCTAGTACTCCCCCGACCGCACGGTGGATGACGTTGACGACCCGGACTTGGGGGCGGCCGCCATGGAAGACGCCGTCGTGGGGGACAGCGCTGAGCCCGGAGGCTCAAGGTTCACCGCGAGCTTCGAGGACTGGCCGGACGATTTCGAAGCCGAAGTTGCCCCGCGTCGCCAGCCGGCGGCCGACCAATAGGGCGCGGGCTCGTTTGTCGCGCCGGCTGCCGGCGGCGCGCAGAAGCGCCGGGCCGCTCTAGGCCTCTTCGGTAGTCGGCCGAAGAAGTCCAAGCCCTCCACCGCGGCGACAAAGCGAGACGAGGCGGCCGCGAAGGCGGCCCGCTTCCGCAAGGCGGTGAAGCAGCCCCAGGCGGTCTTGGTGTAAGTCTTCAATTGCCTTGCCGTATTCTCGTCATCATTCTCTTTCTCTTCGAACATTCTTCTTAACTTTCCCTCGCTTGCTGGACAGGGCGCCGCTTTCCCTTGAGCGGGGCCCGGGCGGATCCGTCGTGGGGCCGGCTGGAGGGTCTTCGAGCTCCCGCCGCGTGGACCCCCGCGCCGATCTCAGGGAGGCCACAGAGCGGAACGCCCGCGAAGCGCGGGAGGAGCGCGAGGCGGTGGAGAAGGCGGCCGCCTAGGCGGCGAGGGAGCAGGCCGACGCGGCAGCCAAGGCCCAGACGGAGGCGGCTAGCGCGGAGACGAAGGCGGAAAGCTCGCGCAGCCAGCCTCCGCTGCTCGCCATTCCTCTCCGAGCCGTAGCCTCCGACACCCCATTGCCCTTGGCGGAGGAGATCGTCCAAGATCCGCCGTTGTTGGAGAGGGGGGGGGGCGTGGCCTTGGCGGGGAGAGTGCCGCTAGCAGCGCCAACCGGAGCGGGCCAAGGAGGTCAGTCATTAGCGGCGCCAGAGGAGCCGGCCGGAGGTGAGCCGGAGAATAGAGCCAGCCTCGAAGTGCAGCCGGCGACGGGCCGGCGCGCAGGGGGAGGCGCCGCTCCGCCGGAGTTGCGCCGAGCCGCGGGCGCAGGCCAGTCGGCGGAAGATCTGGAGGCGGCCAGCACTGCCACATCCGAGTGGACTCGCAGCGGGGGAACTGGCGAGCTGAACGTGGCGGCTCAAGGGGTCCGGAGCCGGCTGCAAGCTCAGGCCGCCCTGCTGCAATAGTTCACCCATGAGTTCTTGTCAACGCGAGCCACTATCCGGGTGAGTCCTTCATTCTTGGCCACTTTGCTTTCTTAATTTCTTCCATGGGGGCGCGTCAGCGCACCCACTAGGTGTAGTCCCCGAGATTCGGGCCGACTGCTGCGCAGCCGGGTCGGATCTTTCTCGACGGCTACCTTACTTTGCTCTTTTCTGAACCTTCAGGAATATCACAACCTTCGTGCTGCCGCCTTCAACTCCCAGGCTCGGGAGCTGAGCCGGAGGACCGACGACCTGGCCGACAGCTGAAGTAAGTACTCAATCTTGTCTGTCTCCTGTGGGGGCGCGTCAGCGCACCCACTGGGTGTAGTCCCCGAGATTCGGGCCGACTGCTGCGCAGTCGGGTCGAATCTTTCTTGGCGACTCTTTCTTATTGGTTTTTCTCTTTCCTTGTCTTCAGGGGCCAACACCGACTTGAGGAAGGAGCTCGGCGAAGCGAAGGCCGCCCTTCATACCAAGGAGGCCGAGTGCGCCGCCTTGGTCCAGGAACGGGATCGCCTAGCCAAGGAGCTGGCCGACCAAGAGGAGAGCCACAAAGCGGCCCTACAGGCGGCGCGGGAAAGCGAAGCCGCCTTGATGGTGGAGTATGAGATCATGGCGGCGAGCTGGTCTGAGACCCGGCGAGCCCTGGACGAAGGCTTCGGCCGGATCAAGGACTTGATCGACGGTAAGTTGCCTTCTTAGCCCTTCTCTTGCCCCTTGCCGCCTCGGTTTTTTGACTTATCTTGAGCTGTTGCTTGTTTTTGGTGCAGACTACTTCCCCGGCTACTCCGCCTTCGCCGCCCAAAGCATTGAGGCCCATCGCGAGGCGCGCCGTCAAGCGGGGGCCAACATTGCGCCGGATGCAAACCGGACCCTTGAGGAGCAGCTCCTGGTTGTCCAGGCACGGTTGCAGCCGGCTCATCGGATGCTTCGCTGGCTCCAACGTGCCGGGGCGCAAGTGTTGGCCGCCCTCTGGCCCGGCGAGACGATCCCCCGCACCCCAAGCCGAACTGCCAACTGGCTGGAAGTCGCAGTTGGTCGCTTCGAGGCTTGGAAAGCATCAGCGGCCTGCCTCGGAGCCGGGCAGGCGTTGGAATTCGTTCGGGCTTGGTACCCAGGGCTGAGCCTGGACCAGCTGCGCACTTGGCGGATGGAGGCCGACGCGGAGCTGGAGGAGGTGACGCCGGCTATCGCCCAACGAGCTTCGACGATCGCCGAGTGCACCGACATCAGCGTTTTCGCACCCGAAATCGATGATGACGGTGTTGCTCAGCCGGAGGAGTGGTTCGGGCTGAACCCTGCGGTGGGCGAGGACTCGGCGGAGGAGATTGCCTCCAGCGACGAAGGCGAGGATGATGAAGAGGAGGACGGCGAAGACGTCGAGCCGGCTGGTGGAACAACCGGCCGACCTTAGGCCGACCGCGCCTCCAGCAACGAGGCGCGTGGAAGCGCGCCCTCTGCGGGAGGCGGCGACAAAGCCGAAGTTCGCCAGCCGGCCGCTCCTTCAGCCGGCACGACCATCTCCGCCAACCAGTCTGGCTCGTCGGCCGCTCCGCCAGCTTGACCTGCCGTCTTTATCTTTCCTGCCTTGTTGTCTTTGAACAATCTTTGTTAAGTTTTCGCAGTTCCACCCACTGGGGGTGTATCCAAACTATGTTGAATGCTGGCCTCTCGGAGGTCTTTTTATGTAAATATTATCATGTGTATTTTTGGTTTCCATTCGCGTATGCTTTTTTATCCTTAGGCTTTTTCCTTTGCTGCCTTCCCTCTTTGGGGAGGCAAGTACTTGAGCTTTCTTGGATTAAAGTGAAGTGAATGGAAACCGGCCGGCCGGCTACTCTGGTAGCCAGTCGGCGGTGTGAGAAGAACCGGCTTTTGTTATATTAGTCCGTTAGTCCCTAGCCGTTTTTCGTGTGGGCGCCCGTTCCTACCTTTAACTCTTGCCAGCCGGACAGCCGGTTCTTCGAACTGCGACTTTTGGCAAGAGAAGGCTTGAGAGCCGGCACACTACTTGTCTGACTGCGGGTAGGACTTCTAACATAACTCCAGTCGGCCAGTCCCCGAGCCGACTAGTCGAACTCGGTGCCGGACGGAATAAGTAAATGATACGACAAGGTCATAAGCATGATACTTTTCATTCATAAATAAGGGATGGCAGTCCCCGAGCCCTCCTCGGGAAGCCTATTGTCTTGTACTTAATACAAAGGTTAGCGCGGTACATACTGCATTTCAACTGTAAAATCTTCGGAGGAGGTTGGCGTTCCATGGTCGTTCCGACTCCTTGCCGGAGTCGTCTCTCTTGCGCGCCTTCGGCTTCTGTGCGTCGATCAGGTAGTAGGAGTCGTTGCCTAGAGCTCTGCTGATGACGAAGGGGCCTTCCCAAGGGGATGAGAGCTTGTGCTGGCCGGCTGTTCGCTGGATCAGCCGGAGCACAAGATCGCCCTCTTGGAAAGATCTTGGCCTGACCTTCCGGCTGTGGTAGCGGCGCAAACCCTGCTGGTAGATTGCAGACCGGCTGAGGGCTAACAGCCGGCTTTCTTCTAGCAGGTCGACGCCGTCTTCTCGTGCTTCCTTGGCCTCCGCTTCCGTGTACATGGTAACCCGAGGCGAGTCGAACTCAATGTCAGTTGGGATGACTGCCTCGGCACCATACACAAGGAAGAAAGGGGTGAAGCCGGTTGACTTGTTTGGTGTAGTGCGCAGACTCCAGAGGACAGCCGGCAGCTCATCGAGCCAACAGCCGGCTGAGCGCTCCAGAGGTACAACCAGTCGGGGCTTGATGCCGGAGAGGATGAGGCCGTTGGCTCGCTCGACCTGGCCGTTTGACTGCGGGTGGGCGACGGATGCTAAGTCCAGCCGGATACCTTGGGCTGCGTAGAAACGTGCCAAGGCTCCTTTGGCAAAATTCGTGCCATTGTCGGTGATGATGCTGTGCGGCACGCCGTACCGAGTTGTTATGTCTGCGATGAACGTCACGGCAGTCGGCCCATTCAGCTTCTTGATCGGCTTTGCCTCAATCCACTTGGTGAATTTGTCCACGGCGACGAGAAAATGCGTCATGCCGCCGCGCGCCGTCTTGAATGGGCCCACCATGTCCAGTCCCCAAACGGAGAAGGGCCAAGTGAGGGGAATGGTCTTGAGTGCCGAAGCCGGCATGTGTTGCTTGGAGCTGAAGAGTTGGCATCCCTTGCAATGTTTGACTAATTCTTTGGCGTCATCCAAAGCAGTCGGCCAGAAGAAACCATGGCGGAAGGCTTTGGCGACAAGTGATCTTGAGGCCGCATGGTGGCCGCATTCTCCTTGGTGAATGTTTGTGAGGATTGCAATGCCCTTCTCTTGCTCGACGCACCGTTGGAGGATTCCAGTGACGCTGCGCTTGAGTAGTTCTCTGTTGACGATTGTGTACGCTCCGGCTCGACGCTGGACTTGTCTTGCTTCTGTTTCGTCAGCCGGCAGGTCTTGGTTTACTAGGAAGTTGAGGATGGACTGAGCCCATGATGGAGCCGCGACTTCTTCTACTGCCAAAGTGGCTACTACCACCAGGGTGGGTGGGCTGGGCGGTGAGGTGCTGGAGTCGGCCGCCAGCTGTAGTGCTGGTGCAGTCCCCGGGCCGGCTACCGCAGTCCCCGAGCCGGTTGCCGAAGTCCCCGAGCTGGCTGCCGATGTCGCCGGGGCGGCTATGGGGGTCTTGGGGTCGGCTACTTGATTCTTCGAGCCGGACCCGACCGCATCGGGGTCAGGCGGTGCGAAGATGGAATCGGATTCCGAAGACGGCTTGATAGACGGCTTGAGGAGGCGTTGTAGAGCGACGCCGGTTGGAATTGCTTGCCGAGTGGAGCCTATTCGAGCCAGGGCATCGGCTGGCTCGTTGTCGGCTCGCGGTACGTGGAGGAACTCGCATCCTTCAAAGTATCCGCTGAGTTGTTGGACCAGGAAGTGGTAGCTCGCCATATTCGCGTCCTTGGCGTCCCAGTCGCCGGATGATTGTTGGACTACCAGGTCCGAGTCGCCATAACACAGGATCCGGCGAATGCCAAGTTCTTTGGCAAGCCGGAGCCCATGTATGAGTGCCTCGTACTCGGCCACATTGTTGGAGGCGGCAAAGTGGATCTGTAGCGTGTATCTGAGCTTGTCGCCTTTCGGAGAGGTAAGGACGACGCCGGCTCCCAAGCCGGTGCGCATCTTGGACCTGTCGAAGTGCACGCGCCAATGGGTGGAGTCGGGAGCCGGCGGCAGGTACTGGGTCTCGGCCCAGTCGACGAGGAAGTTGGCCAGTGCTTGGGACTTGATGGCAGTGCGGGGCTGGTAGAAGATCGTGTACGGGGCCAGCTCGATGGCCCATTTCGCCACCCGGCCGGATGCGTCCCGGCTACCTATGATCTCGGCTAGCGGGGTAGTGCATACGACCGTGACAGGATGCTCTTGAAAGTAGGGCTTCAGCTTCATGGCGGTGAAGTACACGCCATAACACATCTTTTGGTAGTGC
The DNA here is from genome assembly GCF_018294505.1 of Triticum aestivum. Classification (NCBI taxonomy): domain Eukaryota; kingdom Viridiplantae; phylum Streptophyta; class Magnoliopsida; order Poales; family Poaceae; genus Triticum; species Triticum aestivum. The sequence continues at coordinate 439,582,179 of NC_057794.1, forward strand.
GGGTAGTTCTGCTTTGAAGCGGACATCACCTCGCTCAAATAATACACCGGCCTCTGGACCGGATGGGCTCGGCCTTCTTCTGGGCGCTGGACTACGATGACGATGCTGACCACCCGGCTGGTTGCAGCGATGTAGAGGAGCATGGGCTCTTTCTCAGTCGGCGCCGCGAGGACAGGTGGCATGGCCAGCATCTTCTTCAGCTCGTGAAAAGCTTGGTCGGCCTGGTCGTTCCACTCGAAGTGAGTGCTCTTCTTCATGAGGCGGTAGAGAGGGAGAGCTTTCTCTCCGAGCCGGCTGATGAAGCGGTTCAAGGAGGCTAAGCACCCGGTGAACTTCTGAATGTCTCGAAGCTTGGTGGGGATCGCCGTTCTCTCGATGGCCTTGATCTTCACCGGGTTGCATTCGATGCCGCGTTCGGAGACCAGGAAGCCTAGGAGCTGGCCGGCTGGCACTCCGAACACGCATTTCTCGGGGTTGAGCTTGATTTGGAACTGGCGTAAGTTCTCAAACGTTTCCTTGAGGTCTTCCAGTAAGGTGCCGCGCTTCTCCGTCTTCACCATGATGTCGTCCACGTATACGTGAGCATTTCTGCCGAGTTGCTTGAGGAGGCACTTCTGCATGCAACGCTGAAAGGTGGCACCGGCATTTCTCAAGCCGAATGTCATAGTCAGGTAGCAGAAGGCCCCAAATGGCGTGATGAAGGCGGTCTTCAGGCGGTCGTCCGGGTCTAGCTTTATCTGATGATATCCGAAGTAAGCATCCAAAAAACTCAACAGCTCACATCCGGCTGTGGAGTCTATCACTTGGTCAATCCTTGGCAGGGCAAAAGGATCTTTGGGGCAGGCCTTGTTGAGGCTCGTGTAGTCTATACACATGTGCCACTTGTTGTTCTTCTTTAGCACAAGGACCGGGTTGGCGAGCCACTCTGGAAAGAAAACTTCCATGATGAAGCCGGCCGCCAAGAGCCGGGCTATCTCCTCCCCTACAATCCTGCGCTTCTCCTCTGACAATCGGCGAAGGGGTTGTCTGACTGGCTTTGCATCTTCTCGAACGTGTAGTTTGTGCTCGGCGAATTTCCTCGGAACACCCGGCATGTCCTTGGGGGACCATGCAAAGATGTCCCGATTCTCACGGAGGAAATCGGCGAGCTCGCCTTCCTATTTGCTGTTCAGGTTTGCCTCGATGACGGCAAACCTCTCTGGATGCTCGGGGTCAAGAGGTATCTTCTTCGTCTCCTTGGCCGGCTGGAAAGATCCTTGGGCGTCATGCTCCTTGGGATCGGGGGACACGGCCGACTGTTTGCCGGCTATGGCCACGACTCGGTCCAACATCTTCTTCTCTTCGGCAATCACAAGGGACTCGGCCAGCCGGCTGCTAGCCCCTGCGCACTCGGAGGACTTCTTGTAATCACCGGCTACGGTGATGACGCCTTTGGTGCTTGGTATCTTCATCTTGAGGTATGCATAGTGGGGAACTGCCATGAATTTGGCCAAGGCAGGTCGGCCCAGCAATGCATGGTAAGGGCTCTCCAGGTCCACCACTTCAAACCAGATCGCTTCCCGGCGGAAATGCTCCTTGTCCCCAAAAAGTACATCAATCTTGATATTGCCAATGGGGGCGCAGGATAGGCCGGGTACGATGCCGTGGAACACTGTCTGAGTGGGCGTGAGCTGCTTTGTCTTGACGTTTAGCTTCTCCAGGGTGTCACGGTACAGGATGTTGATGTTGCTCCCGCCGTCTATCAACACACGAGAGAAGCGGGCGGCGCGTCTGTCCGTTGCGAGGGTGGCTTCCAGGACCAAGGCATAAGAGCCGGGAGACGGCATCACCTCCGGATGGTCGGCCCAGCTCCAGCTGATGGGCTTTTCTGACCAATGCATGTGTCCGACGGGGCTGGCAGCGACCACACTAACTTCCTGGCGCTCTTGGCGTTTGCTGCGCCGGTCTTCGGGCTGGCTCGTAAAGACGATGTAGGTTGCTTGCTCGTCAGGGAACTCGTCATGCACAGCTCCGACTGCGGGCCGAGCGGCCGGAGGCGGCGGAGGCGGAGGCGGCGGGCCGGCAGGCGGAGGCGGCACGAGCCCCTCGCCCTTAGAGATTCGGGTGAGCCAATGGCACTTCCGCATCGTGTGGTTGGACGGCTTCGCGCCGCTGTGGAACTTGCAAGGGGCGTCGAGGGTTTGCTCGTAGGAGAAGGCGGGCTGCCAAGCCGGCCTGCCGCCCTTGGGCTTCTTGGGCGCCGGCCGTTCTTCAGGCGGCGCATCTTCGACCGTGGCCACCTGCCGGCTGGCGGGAGGCGGCGCGGGGCCCTTGCGCTTGTGGTCGTTCGAGTTGGGGTGTCGGCCGGAATCCCCAGCTGGCTTCTTGGGCGCCGTGTTGAGTACCTTTCCGGATGCGTCTACCCGAAGCTCGGTCTTCATCGAGGAGTCGGCGGTGGCGTACTTGTCCGCTATGTCCAGAAGTTCGTCGAGGGTAGCCGGCTCGTCGCAGAGGAGCTTGTGCTTGAGGAGGGTGCCTTCTCGGCATCCAGCTGTGAAGTATTCTATGGCTTGCACCTCGTGCACCCCTTCACAGGAGTTGCGGAGCTCGGCCCAACGCATGAGGTAATCACGAGTGGACTCGGCGGGGCCTTGTACGCACAAGGAGAGCTGTCTGGGCTTGGGAGCCCGCTTGTAGGTGCTGGTGAAGTTGCGGATGAAGGCTTCTGTGAAGTCTAGCCAGTTGTTGATGCTACGCGGCTTGAGGCTGTTGAGCCAGGTCCGCGCCGTGCCTTGCAGCATGAGGGGCACGTACTTTACGGCGACGCGCCGGTTACCGTTGGCTATGCTAACCGCCGTGGAGTAGTCAATCAACCAATCTTCCGGCTTCACGGAGCCGTTGTACTTGGGCGTGTCTCTTGGGAGCGAGAACCCTTTGGAAAGGGCTCGTCGCGGATGCGGGGGCCGAAACAGGGTGCGCCGACATCGTCTTCTTCTTCCAATGCCAGGGATCGCGCTAGGCGGTCGATCCGATGGCGGGCGTCGTTCTCGCCGATTCCTTCGCGGCGGCCTAGCCGGCCGCTGAGAGTCGGGTGCGCCACTGGCGGCGAGGCGGGATATCTCTCTCCACGGGGCGGAGGCGGAGGCGGGTCGCCCCGCCATTCCATGGCTCGGGGATGACCGTCCGTGTCTCGCTCGATGGAGATCCGGGTCCGGCTGCGGCTGGCAGCCGGCTCCTTCTCGCGTCGCGCGCGGGTATTGCTCGGTCGGTGTCCGGGACGTCGCGCCGTGTTCTCGGCATGGGGGAGGGCTTTCCGCGCGGGCGTCGGCTTCGTGTCGCTGCGCGGCTGCGTCAATCAATTGCTGGATGCGCCGGGTCATGTGGGGGAGGTCTTCGGCCTCCAAGCCGTCCAACTCGTCTACAGCCGCCTGGGCGGCACGCAAGTTCTCGAGCGGAGTGGCATAGACCGGGCGGTCGACTCCCAGCGTGTCAGCGATTACGGCGCCGCGTTGCTTGACAAGGCCGGCCCGGCTTGGCCCGCCCGGGGCCGGCGTGCCGAAGGCGGCACGGTCAGCTTCGTGCTGGTAGGCCTCAGTGAGGCATCTTACGGAGGCCAGCCTCCGGCCCTCTGCGAGGAGGGCGAGGCGGCATGCCTCCAGTGCTTCGTCATCGGCATTAGCCGGGAGGGGAGTGGACAAGTCATGGGCCGCCATGCGCGAGGCGTCGTGGGCGCTCTCGTCGGCCAGGCCGCTGTGGCCAACAACCATCACTTTGGCGGTGACAGCATCGCAGCCGTCGGCTCGAGGAAGCGGGTCGTTGTAGATCGCGATGTTGGTGGGGAAGGTGTCGTAGGAGGCCGTGTCGGAGCCAACAGGCATCGGGTCGGTGGAGCCAACCGACTCCAGGTCCGCAACGGGCTCGCTGGAGACATGGAGCTGGCCGAGAAGGTTGGCGAGGTGGTCGGTGCCCGCATCGGTGGCGAGCTCGTCAGAGGTGAGAGTTTCGTTGAGGAGATTGGCGAGGCCGCTTGCCGCGCAGATGCTGGTGACGCCTTGCAGCGCGTCGTGGCAAGCGCCATCGGGCGTGCCGGGCTGGCTACGCTCGCGGGGGAGGAATAAGGTTCCCGTCCAGAACAGGTCTCCGGACGACGGTGCACCTGGCCCCACAGTGGGCGCCAAATGTCGGGTGGTAGGTGCGACATATGCCAACGGGTGGCTTATCATTGTGGGAGCCAGTAAGACATCGCCGGTGCCTGGAAACGGGATGAGGCGAAGACATGCACGCCGGCGAATCTTACCCAGCTTCGGGGCTCTCCGTGGAGATAACACCCCTACTGCTGCTCTGCGAGGTCTCCGCATGCTCACTAGATGAATCAAGTAGCTACACAACGCTCCTTGAGCTGTTTGGGGGGAGGAGGAAGAAGGGCACGGCTCGCCCGCTTCTACTCCCTGTGTGGTGTCCAGAACTAGCGGGGGGTCGAACCCTTTGCATGAGTGCTCCGGGGGGTTTATATAGGCCTAGCCCCCAGGGGTACAATGGTAATCCGACTAGGCACGGGGCCCAGCCGTCTGTGACTGCGCTCGCCGGCTTCTGCGCCGGCTGCTGGGGCCCGCCGACTGGTGGGTCCTGTCGGCTGCCGGCCCCTTGGTCGACAGGCAGGCCCCACTGTCCAGGGCCTGGTCGGTGGCGGGTTACTGTGGCTCCATCTTGCTGACGTGGGCTTCATCGTGGTAAGCGCGGCTACAGTACCACTGCCTGTCAGGCGATTGCTGTAGCCTTACCGCGTCTTGTCTCCTTAATGGGGCGTCCTCTTCGAGGAAGGAGGCAAGCCGGCTGCAGGGAGCCGGCTCTGTCTTGGGCCGACTAGTTGGAGGCGTGGCCGCCTTCGGGCGTCTCTCTGCTCAAAGGGGCCCACCGTCTGTGGGCCACGCTGGCGGCCCGTCGTGGGTGATGCCAGGGTCAACATGGCAACAGTGCCGCGCCGAACGGGTCGTGCCTAGCCCGTACAGCGCACCATGCCAGGCGTGCTCCGAGATTCGGGGGTGGCAGGCTTTACTGTAGCCACGCCCCGTCGCACCGCCGTTAGGTGGCTGCAAACTTTGTGGGTACGGTCTTGATCGCTTTATAGGGAGCCGGCTTCTTGGAGTCGGCCTTCTCATGACCGGCCTCTTGGAGTCGGCCTTCTCATGAGGGCTAAAGTCGGACCGCCTTCTGAAAGCCGGTCTGGGTTGCAGCCAGCTAGGGGAAGGCGGCCCCATGTCTTGGATTCTTGAGAGCCGGGCGGGCTCGTAACTTTTTCAGAAGGGCCAGGGGAAGCCGGCTAGGCTACCCATGGCTATTTACTCCGACACAGCCGTTAGACATGTCGGGAGTTCCAACGAAGCTAGCTGAGCACTCACTCAATGTGGTGAAAGACGCCAAGCTGGTCAAGCAAACCCAACTTCGTTTCTCCATGCCCAAGGACAAGTCTTTCAAAGAGGAGATTGCTCGCTTGCGGGCAGCCGAATTCATCAAGGAGGTCGAGATTGCTAGGTTGGAGACTCCTAAGCGGTAGTAGTCTTCGGCGAGGAATCAACTTGTGATTTGCCGCCAAAAATTTCATGAAGGCTTGGAGTTGCTTCGGAGTCTGCTACCACTAGTGATTGAGAATCACATTCGTTGTTATGCCTCACACAAGGAGAATAGAGTGCGCCTTCGTGGTGTTGGTGTGCCTTTGTGGTAACACCCTACCCTTCCAACGATTACTAGATTCCCTCCAAGGAAGTGAAAACCAGAATACATCCTCGTCTCTGTGTTTTGGGTTATCTCTAACTCTAGCTCCGTACTTGTGATTACTCTGGTCACTTGGCCTCACATTCACCATTACTCGTTGGACTCGTTATATTATATTGATTTTCTCATCATAGAGGCCCGCCTTTGTACTCCACATTGCTTAACTTTCTAATAATCGATTTGGAATTGTAGCCATCCGCCTCCCTTTAGGTCCATCTCGATGCTTTCAGCACCGACTAAAGTGGGTGCCAAACATCAAAGAGAGAGAGGTGCTAAGTAAAAAAACTATAATCGATTCTAGTACTTGAACCAAGTTCTAAGAAAGAGCGGGGCCCAAGCTAATTCAATTTGCGAGAGAAAGGTACATAATGAAAAAAGTATAGTATTATGAAATGTGGGCCCAGAAGTAGGTGCTAAGAAAAAGTTAATATTTGAGTAAATTTAGGTCCTTGATCTGGGTTCTAGTAATTTTCTTAGAACGAACCTAGGGAAATCAGGTGATACCACCACTCAAAGACTCCCACGCTCCCATTTTGAAGAACTCATACTTATATGTTTGACAAGATCAACAGGGATCGT